>NC_069366.1:32720000-33020000 GCF_021730395.1 Mercenaria mercenaria | reverse complement strand
AAAAGTAACAAAATTATGTGAAAAACTGTATTAATATTGATGATTTTATAGACTTTTTATTAGATGTTTATAGCTAGAATCTTTTTACAATAGTTCTTAGCCTTTTTGAAACCTAGAATTGTGCAATAAGTACACTAAAACAAAAATATAGCAATTAAGTGTTAGTTGTTTTAGTTCGATTTTGTTATTTGTTATGAAATGGCATCATTTGTGCATCTTTATATAGATATCTTAAAGACATTTCCTAGAACTGTTTCTATGGACAGAATAACTTTTAATTTTATAAATATCTACACTTGTTAATTTCAGCAATAATCAGGGTATGTCACCATGCCCTTTTTAGCTGACCTGAACCAAAGGCTCAAGGTGAGCTTTTGTGACCACTTGATGTCTGTTGTTCGTCATGCAACTGTCAACAATTATTTGTCTGCACAATAGTGGTTTCATTATAATTTGATTTTAACCAAACTTGCACACAACTTGTATCACCATAAGATCTTGGTTCTTTGGTTGAACCAGCCATATATCCCACCATGGGTTCTAGAGTTACAGGCCCTGAAAGGGCAAAATTTGGCTATATTGGTCTTGTCTGCACGATAGTGGGTTCATTTATGATTTGATTTTAACCAAACAACTTGCACACAACTTGTATCACCATAAGATCATGGTTCTTTTCTTGAATCAGCCATATTCCACAATGGGTTTTAGAGTTACTGCCCTTGAAAGGGCTAGAAATGGGCTATTTTGGTCTTGTCTGCACAACAGTGGGTTCATTTATTATTTAATTTTAACCTAACTTGCACACAATTTGTATCACCATAAGATCATGGTTCTTTTCTTCTTTTCTTGAACCAGCCGTATTCCAATATGGGTTCTAGAGTAGCGAACCCTGAAAGAGCCAGAAAAATGCTATTTTGATCTTGTCAGCACAATAGCAGTTTCATTTATGATTGGACTTTAACCAAACTTGCACACAACTTGTATCACTATAAGATCTTGGTTCCTTTCTTGAACCAGCCATATCACAATGGGTTCCAGAGTTACGGGCCCCTGAAAGGGCAAAAATTTTACTATTTTGGGCTTGTCTGCACGATAGTGGTTTCATTTGTGATTTTAACCAAACTTGCACACAACTTGTAACTGAATAAGGTCTCGGTTCCTTTTTTGAACCAGCCATATTCCAATATGGGTTCTGCAGTTACAGCCCATGAAAAGACCAGAAATTGGCTATTTTGGTCTTGTCTGCACAATAGCAGTTTCATTTATGATTGGATTTTAACCAGACCTGCACACAAGTTGTATCATCATAAGATCTCTTTACCTTTCTTGAGCCAGCCAATTTCCACTATGGGTTTCAGAGTTATGGCCCCTGAAAGGGCTAGAAATTGGCTATTTTAGTCTTGTCTGCACAAAAGCGGTTTCATTTATGATTGGATTTTAACCAAACTTGCACACAACTTGTATCAGCATAAGATCGCGGTCCCTTTCTTGAACCAGCTATATTCCAGTATGGGTTCCAGAGTTAATGGCCCCTGAAAGGGTAAAAAAATGGCTATTTTGGTGATCTCCATTTTCAAAGACAATATAGCTTTCTATAGAATGGAAATTTCTGAACATCACACATAATTATGCATATATCTATTTTCTTGTTATTGATGACATGTAGGCAATATTACTTAAGTGAGCAATACAGGGTCATCATGACACTCTTGTTTAATGTATGGACAGGATAAAGGCATGACCAATTTGGAATATTTGTATAATCGGACACATAGTTTTAGTAAAACATTGGCTGAATAAACAATTGCATACTTCCATCTTAAATATAAACTTTTCTTAATAATATTTAAAGTGAGTTCATTGATCAGTTGATGAAAAAAGGAACCGAAATCAAGGAGATTTTGATAGCCATATAAATTTCATGAAGGAGACTAAAAGAATCTTCAACAATTTTTATTAGTTAACAACCGATTCGAACCGGAAATGCTATTTCTAATCAGAAAAAGACCTTAACATCATTTCTGAGCTGCTGTGCAGTAAAAATTTATTTCAGTTTGACCAAAAATTTGTGAACAATATCTTTGTAATATGTAGCATTTATAATTTTTAAAATATAGTGTTTATTCAAGGGAGATGATTCTGTACTAAAACAGTTTTGTTTCTTTTTCTCTACTAACAGATGCTCCACAATATAGGTTCCTGGGTAGGTGAAATGTTCAAGCACTGATATTTTACCTTTTGTATGTGCATGTAGACTTAGTTTCCATGGAAACCAGCAAAGCTTCAACCAGCTTGCAAAAAAAACTCCTCTTTTTTGTTCTGGTTCAATGTACTTGCTAAGATTAATATTATGTACTAAGTTTTCAAAGTGACAAGAGAATATATGCTAAGTTGTTGTCAGAGTTCAGACAGAAAAAAAAATTGAAAGAGAATTGAATGTCTGTATTGTGCGTTGCCATTTTCTTTAGATTTAAAGTTAAAATTTGCATAAAATTCTGTTTGCTTAATCTCGTTTTTTTTTTTTTTTTGGCAAAAGTTTGAGTCAGAAAATTATAATTCAACACTGGCAAAAAAAGATTATCCTAGAACCAATTTAAGTCAAAACCTAATGAAACAAGTTAATAAAGATAGAAAAAAATAGTAAACATTTCTTTGACTGGTAATATCAGTCAAGATCATTAATCTGTATTTTGTGATGTACTGCAGATTTTCTCACATCTCACTTTGAAAAAGCAAAGTATTTCATTGATTAACCAGTAAAACTACTTTCTCCTTCATTAACGAAAGCTTGTATGAAAGTTATTGTCAGTATCTAAATGCATGTTGAAATTTTAACCAGAGAAATGCCTTGTTTAAAAATCTAACATCTCTGGGGGTAACAGTTTCTAAGCAGCTATTGAAAAAAGTTTAACACAGATGGCTTTATGTTCCTGGAGGCTGTGAAGTTTTAATTTGACACTATAAAGCTATCCAATGGGCATCTTCTGCTAAAATATTTAAAGTCTCAAATGTACAAAATCCTTACCAAATGTATTTGAGCCTTGCCATGAGAAAACCAACATAGTGGGTTTGCGACCAGCATGGATCCAGACCAGCCTGCGCATCCGCGCAGTCTGGTCAGGCTCCATGCTGTTTGCTTTTAAAGCCTATTGGAATTGGTGAAACTGTTAGCGAACAGCATGGATCCTGACCAGACTGCGCGGATGCGCAGGCTGGTCTGGATCCATGCTGGTCGCACACCCACTATGTTGGTTTTCCCATGGCACGGCTCAGATGTATTTATCTTTACTAAATGTATGAATTAAGTTGGCATATAGAACTACATTCATAATTAAATGTTATGCAGTAACAGTTGATAGTTAAAAAGTCAGCCAGTTTTTTTAAGTGTTCATTTGTAGTACACTGTACACATTTATACTGTGTTTATCAATAATGTATACAGTGTGTACTATTTTACACAAAATGCAGAGACCTGTTAATACACATAAACTTGTTAGTTTTATGTTAATTTACATTAACTATAATATGAAGTAATTGTTCATGTTTTTAGGTATGAAATTTGGATCTAATATACCGGTACCCTTAATACATGTATGGTGGTCATTTGAAATTCAAATTACCAGTAGTAAAGATTATGTGATATGTGCACTGTAAAGGCTAGACCCCATATTTTCACGAAGAGTAGGTTTTCTCTTGACAAAAGCAACTCTAGTTGAAGAAACAGTATTATGCCCTTACTCGTGCACATTGTTTTTTCCCTGTAGACACACAATTCTCAGATGTCATATTTATGTTACTGCACATTGTTACGTGAATACAGTAAATGGACCTTATATTCGATACTGTCTCTGTACCAGTATTATAATACCTCCATGCACTCATTTGAAAGGTCTGTATTGTGTAGCCATTTTATTTTCACAGTTTTTTCACAGGCTTTACAGGGGTATTAGATAGTTCATAAAAGGAATTTATCACATTAGACCAGTAGAATGAAAGTTAATGATACACAATGTTATCAATAAACATGTGTTTTCATAATGGCCCAGAAATAGATTCTTGATTGATCATAGTTCTTGGCTTGGTTTTAAAAAAACAATATTTTATTCAAGAAATATCATGTAATTACAATAAATACATATGTCACAAAAGCAAGGGATCAAACAGAAAGCTAATAAGCTTTTTTTTAGAAACTCTTTCCCACTCTTTATCTTGGCTTGTGCATGACAAATTCATCATAAAAAAAGTAAAGGTTCTTTGTTTAGCATGGGGAGATGACATAAGTCCCCACCTACACTGGATGGAATAACTTATTTCTTCTTGAGTGCATGGAAAGTGTCATATTTAACTCCCCAGCATTCATTCTAGGCCGATTCTGCTTGAAACAGTACTGACTAAAGTTAATTACCATCACTGAAACACTGGTCTAGATGTCAGCTGCAGCTGGGAATGGAATCCGGATAATTGGCATGGTAGTCCAGTTGCAACCTGCTAACCACCACGCCACTCACCTCTGTTATGAAACTATGAATTATGAGCGTTGTAGTATTTTGTAGTAAATTTATAGAGTGACACAATTTTGAAAATAATGTATTATCATTACACAAGTCACAGTATTATAGTGGCCTCACATTGTTAGCTGCTTTTTAGTACATAAAGAATAAAAAAAAATCATAATTTTGTTTCATACTTTTGATGTAGCATTGAAATTAGGGATGGGAACGAATGTTCGAATATTCGAATATTCGAAAATCAGTCGAATATTCGAATATGAAAATCAAATTCGAATATTCGTAAATTATTGTATTTTTTTTTTTTTTTTTTTCAAAATAAGTATTGATTTTGGACAATATGAGCATGCTAATTTTACAGAATAAAACCATGTCATGTTAGTTTATCACGTATCAAAAGATGTCCAATTAACAAGAAAATAGCAATGCATAATTGGCAGGGGCCATCGTTACTTATTAACAGTTTGCAACAGGCGTCAGTGTGTCAGATGCATGTCAAAAGATGTCCAATTAACAAGAAAATTGCAATGCATAATTACCTGGGGTCATCGCTACAAGTTAACAGTTTGTGTTAGGCGTAAATGTGATATCTTTTTATCTTTTGTTCATTTTTATTGGCGCCTGTTTTATGTAACAAGTTTTTTTTCTAAAACAATGCCAAACGTGTAGATATTGTCGATCTTTTCACAATATTTTGTACGTTTCAGACCATCCGCAGAATCGGTTTTCATCCGCAATCGGCCGTATTCGAATTAAATTTTGAAGTAGTTAATAACAAAATCAAGAAAAACGTATGACTGATGCACAAGTTCATGTTGAAGGAGCTTTTAAGTCTGCCTTACTTGCATTTTACACGACGATTTTTACACGCCGATTGAAATTTTTCAAAATGGCGGCGGTAATACAACAGCGCATCACGTGTTTAAATGGGACGACCTGCTATTTTTAGATAAAATTGCGACGGTCTGAAATATAATCGTTTTGATTTTTTGTATCATTTTGAAGCTAAAACACTGAATTAGTTAAATATGTTCATGATTATACTGACAGAATCGTGAAGTAAAACGCTAGGATCGGCGGGTTTCCCTATGTAGGATCGGGTTACCCGAAACAAACATTTTTTTGGCCTTATTTACGATGATCCACGCTTTAAACAAATGAATACGTTGTGTATATGCCAATCACTTAATAAGAATTTAAAGCTTCCATTAAAACAAACCGAATATTCGAATATATTCGAATATGGCAAACCGAATATTCGAATATTGATTTCAGTATTCGTTCCCATCCCTAATTGAAATGAATACCTGAGGTAATTGTAATTGCTAATTGTAATCAGATGTAATTGATTACATTTCTTCAAGTAATCCTGTATAATTGGTAATCATACTTTTTATAACATTTAATCTGAATGTAACTGACTACATGGAAAAATACTGTGTAATCATGATAACCTTCTGATTTTTTTTTTTTTTAAAAATATCCATCCAACATTGAACCAAATTAATCAGTGAAAGAAAGGAAAAACAAAAGTTTTGATACAACAAATTGTGGTTATAAAGTAATAACCATAATGACACAAAAATACTTTGGGGGCCTCCTTTGACGAGCGGTTAAGGTCACTGACTTCAGATCACTTGCCCCTCACTGATGTGGGTTAGAGCCTCACTTGGGGCATTTAATTCTTAATGTGAGGAAGCCATTCAGCTGGTTTACAGAAGGTCGGTGGTTCTACCCAAGTGTCCACCCATGATGAAATGATGCACAGAGGGCCACTTGTGGTCTTCCTCCACCATTGAAGCTGGAAAGTTGCCATATGACCTATAATTGTGTAGGTGAGACATTAAACCCAACAGAACAAACAAAAGCAAAACAATATACTTTGGCCTGTCTACAAACTTTAACCCTTACCCTGCTATATTTCTATAATGAACTTGTCCATCTTTCAATTTGGACAGAAACATTAACTGTTAAAAGGGGTGTTTACCAAAAAGATACTGACTGAACGGCGAACAGTGCAGATCTTGATCAGACTGCATGGATGTGCAGGCTGATCAAGATCTACACTGGTCGCAAAGGCAAAATCAATTGTGTCCAGCATGGTAAGGGTTAAGCAATGTAAATGTATAATACAATGATTCTTGTATTTTGGTAACTATATAACCACTATTTATTCCTTCATTGAAACTCAGTTGTATACCGCCAAGAAAAAAATGTTTTTTATGATTTATTAAAATCTGTAGCCATATATAGCCTGAAGTCATAAATCCAATACAAAGACAATGAATTAAAAATCTTTTTAGTTCGCAACCTACCTGCAGTAATATACCTTGGTATGTTGATAATTCCAAGTCCTAATGCCTGCTTTGCATGGTGTCAGATGTAAAGAGAAATGAGATAATGTTTGCCCAGATTTCCTACCATTGCCTATCTCATATTGTGTGTATGATTTTGCAGAGTGTATGTAAATCAGATCCTTTGCTTACAGATTCTTGACATGTAGTAAAATGACTCTGCAGAATTTTTTTTTTTAATCCGTCAAAATTTCAATACAGTGCAACCTGAGAGTGAACAACTGCCACCATAGGGAAGATTGAAATTAGTTTGTTCAGAGGTTTGCTCTCTGAAAAGATTAATTTACTAAGAATTTCATGTATTAAAAGGGAAAGAAAATACCAGTCTCTGTGTAGAGTGTTCACTTTTCAGAGCTGTCATTTATAAAGGATAGTTTACAGACTGTTTTTCGATTCAGCGTATGAAATGATATTTTCAAAAAATGTATACAGTTTCTGTCATCATTTTTATGCTTTATTTAGAACACTGTAGCTGCTTCCTGGTTTTTAGCT
The DNA here is from genome assembly GCF_021730395.1 of Mercenaria mercenaria. NCBI lineage: Eukaryota > Metazoa > Mollusca > Bivalvia > Venerida > Veneridae > Mercenaria > Mercenaria mercenaria. The sequence continues at coordinate 33,012,646 of NC_069366.1, read as the reverse complement.
TGACTATTCATAGAATAGTAGAGCTATTGGACTCGCCCATGCGTCGGCGTCCGCGTCGACGTCCGCATCGGCGTCCGCGTCCGCGTCCCGATTTGGTTAAGTTTTTGTATGTAAGCTGGTATCTCAGCAACCACTTGTGGGAATGGATTGAAACTTCACACACTTATTCACTGTGATAAACTGACTTACAATGCACAGGTTCCATAACTCTATTTTGCTTTTTTACAAAATTATGCCCCTTTTTCGACTTAGAATTTTTTGGTTAAGGTTTTGTATGTAAGCTGGTATCTCAGTATTCACTAATTGGAATGGATTGAAACTTCACACACTTGTTCACTGTCATGATCTGACATGCACAAAGCAGGTTCCATAACTTTATTTTGCTTTTTTACAAAATTATGCCCCTTTTTCAACATAGAAATTTTTGGTTAAGTTTTTGTATGTAAGCTGGTATCTCAGTATCCATTAATGGGAAAGGATTGAAACCTCACACGCTTGTTCACTGTCATGATATGACATGCAGTGCAAAGGGTCAATAACTCAACTTTGCATTTTACAAAATTATGCCTGTTTTTAAACTTAGGAGTTTTGGGTTAAATTCTTGTATGTAAGCTGGTATCTCAGTACCCACTAATGGGAATGGATTGAAACTTCACACACTTGTCCACTGTCATGAGTTGATAAGCACTATGCAGGTTCCATAACCTTATTTTGCTTTTTTTAAATTATGCCCCTTTTTTGACTCGTATTCAATCAATCGACAAGGCTGTTGAATAGTCGAGCGTTGCTGTCCTCCGACAGCTCTTGTTATTAATTAAAATATGAGTTTATGACTTGTATTTTATCATGCTTAAATCAATTTTTTTTTTAGTTTTAACATATTCTTGTGGGCTGGAGGATCTGCATTTTATATGCAGGCAAACTAAAAATTACTATTCTTATACAAATCAGTTAAGGTAATTGTTTGAATTAAGTAATTATAAATCTGTATCGCTGACAAAGGAATAACAGTTCTGTTTCTAAACAGTTTAAAGCAACTCACTCACAGATTTATCAGTTTTGGTGAAAAATAAAATGATGTAAGATTTTCCTCAAAATTGTTAATCCCCCGCCGTGGCGGAGGGATTATAGGAATGGTCTGCATCCGTCCTTCCGTCTGTAACAAAATCGTGTCCGGTCCATATCTCCTAAACCCCTTGAAGGATTTTCATGAAACTTGGGTCAAATGATCACCTCATCAAGACGATGTGCAGAACCCATGAGTCAGCCTTGTCGGTTCAAGGTCAAGGTCACAACTCAAGGTCAAAGATTTGAGCCTGCCATTTTGTGTCCGCTCTATATCTCATAAACCACTTGAAGGAATTTTATAAAACTTGGGTCAAATGATCACCTCATGAAGACGTTGTGCAGAACCCATGATTTAGCCGTGCCGGCTCAAGTTCAAGGTCACAACTTAAGGTCAAAGGTTTGAGCCTTCCATTTTGTGTCCGCTGTATATCTCTTGAACCCCTTGAAGGAATTTTATAAAACTTGGGTCAAATGATCACCTCATCAAGACGATGTGCAGAACCCATGAGTCAGTCATGCCGGCTCAAGGTCAAGGTCACAACTTAGGGTCAAAGGTTTGAGCCTTCCATTTTGTGTCCGCTCTATATCTCCTAAACCCCGTGAAGGATTTTCATCAAACTTGGGTCAAACGATCACCTCATCAAGGCGATGTGCAGAACTTAGGAGTCAGCCATGTCGGCTCAAGGTCAAGGTCACAACTGAAGGTCAAAGGTTTGAGCCTTCCATTTTGTGTCCGCTCTATATCTCCTAAACCCCTTGAAGGAATTTTATAAAACTTGGGTCAAATGATTACCTCATCAGAACGATTTGCAGAAATTATGAGTCAACCATGCCAGCTTAAGGTCAAGTTCACAACTAAGGGTCGAAGGTTTGAGCCTTCCATTTAGTGTCCACTCTGTATCTCCTTAACCCCTTGAAGGATTTTCATCAAAGTTGAGTCAAATGATCACCTCATCAAGAACTCATGAGTCAGCCATGTCAACTCAAAGGTTTCAGCTCTGTATCTCCTAAACCTCTTGAAGGATTTTCATGAAACTTCGGTCAAATGATCACCTCATCAAGACGTTGTGCAGAATTCATGGGTCAGCCATGTCAGTTCAAGGTCAAGGTCACAGCTAAAATCTAAGGTTTACCCTTTCACTATCCATAGCAGTGGCGGGGGATTTAGCTGTCTTTCAGACTGCCTTGTTAGTTTTAACATATTCTTGTGGGCTGGAGGATCTGCATTTTATATGCAGGCAAACTAAAAATTACTATTCTTATACAAATTAGTTAAGGTAATTGTTTGAATTAAGTAATTATTAATCTGTATCGCAGACAAATTCCTCTCTGAGAAGGAATAACAGTTCTGTTTCTAAACAGTTCAAAGCAACTCACTCACAGATTTATCAATTTTGGTGAAAAATAAAATGATGTAAGATTTTCTTCAAAATTGTTTCTAGTCAAGTGATAGTTGATTTAAACATATTATCAGTAATGTCACTAAATGAGTGATACATTTTAAGTTTTTATGTGACATTAATATATAGAACAATTCCCTTAAACACAGAAAGTATTGCCTTTCTAAATTATAAACAGTAATAATATTCTGCATGGGTTTTCCATACATTTGACACCTGTGTTCACATCCTTATTAAAAATATTAATGAAAGTGCAAGGTGAACATTTTATACCAACATAATTTATTATGTATTTGAGGAAGTTGAACTATTGTCACACTATCTGTGGTTGAGCTGCTTTAAATTCAAACTGCTGCGCTGGTGTTGAAGCTGCTTTGCACAGGATAACCCAGGAGCTTATAACTGTGACTGTTTCTGTCTTTTTATGTTTGTCTTCTCGTATTGACGTGTTTTGACCTTTATCCTGCTAAATTTCTAAAATGGACTTATCCATCATTCAATTTAGGCAGTACCACTTACCAGGTACTTTTCAGTGGGGTGTTCACTGAAAATTTACTGACTGAACAGTGAACAGCGCAGACCATGCTCTTCAAGTCTGCACTGGTGGCAATTAAGGTTAAACCACTCGCTACCAGCAGGCTAAAGGTTAAAGGCTGTCATCTGAATAAGTTTAATTAATGTATTGAATCAGCATTATTTTATGTACTGAGTTATATGTTGTTTTAAACATTTTTATGTCAGTAACTTTTATAATTATACTTCTTTTTTGTTTTAACTAAAATGTTTCAGTTGTTACAATGGCAGATTTACACATATTTTTAATTATATTTTTTTTGCAGATTTCTAAAAATCACACAAGTTTTAGAGTTTTTGTTACCTCCTTTGAGTTGATGGAAATTATTATTTTGGTTAAATCATTGGTTGGTAATGCATTATGTTTGAATAATTGTCACATTTAAGAAACATTGGGAATCAGGGAATCCTAACAACATCTAAAGAATTGCAAAGTTGTACAAATACTTTTGGAACTTCCAAAAAAAAGACAAGATAATTGCTTCTCTGTAATTATGAAGTACTAAAACATTATGTAAACAGTCCCTGTGTAGAATAAATAAGAAAACGTTTTTCAGTATTTATATTTAAAAAAAGTTATTACTATAAGTAAGTATAATAAGAACATTTTCTGTTGTATATACTGTGAAATCATTAGTATTATTATGTCTCCCACCACACAGTGGTGTGGGAGACATATTGATTTACTCCAGTCTGTGTGTCAGTCTGTCACAAAGCTTGTCCGCACTCTAAGTTGAACACTTCTCATCCGATCTTCACCAAACTTGAACAAAATGTGTTTGACCATAAGACCTCGGCCAAGTTCGATAACTAGCCAAATCCGCCCAGGCACTTTTGAATTATGGCCCCTGAATTACTGATTCGATCCACTCGTCCAGACCATCTAATTGGATCCGCTCATCTAAACCATCCAGAGAAACTAGACATTTTTGATAGGGTGGATCCACTCGTCTAGACCATCCAGAGAAACTAGACATTTTTGATAGGGGCAGTTGTGGGAGACGTGCGCTTTTCTCAAAAGCATCTCTAGTTGGAGGACTATTTTTCATGGATTTCATGGTTGTATTAATCCGCAAAATTAAAGCCCCTAACAAACAAGTAAAATCCTGTTTCATTTTCTAACAAACAAGTAAAATCCTGTTTCATTTTATGTTCAGAAGTTGCCATCTGTGAATTCATATTCCCTCGAAATAAGCTTTTCTGCTAAAACCATGAAATTGCGTGTCCACAAAAATATATACTTTTAACAGTAATTGTAAGTTCCTATTACAGACTAAAATTTTATATGATATGTGCTTACTAACGTGACTTAAATATTGTACAGATTTTGAGTGGGAACATTTTTGGAAGTGGACAAGCTTCGAGAGTTATATCCAGTTCACGTTGACATTTACAGGCTGTATGGGACTACTTACATATATATTCTTAGATAACTGGGTATATGTAGAGACTATAGGATTTTTAGCAGTGTTTGCAGAAGCTATGCTTGGTGCTCCGCAATTTTATAGAAATTTTCAAAACAAATCTACCAAAGGGATGAGGTAAGTGTTTAGCTACTAACAATAAGTGTCATTGGTTAATCTGTGTTTAAATTTAATTTCTGCAGCAATTTGATTGGTTGAACCTAAGTCAGCTGACACTGCTACTCCAATTTGATTGGTTAATCTTACTTCATTGTCAGTTTGACACTGAAGGTTGTTATATAAACATGTGCTGACAGTTGATGTTTTAAAAGTTAATCAAATATTTAGGAAATAATGCATGGCTTTGAGGCCCATATTTACATTTACTAACCTGACAGTTGGACCAAAATCTTTTTACTGTCTGACACAAAGTTTAGGGTCAAACAAGAAATGTGGGCTTACTGGCCATTCATCATCTGCATATGGACTGATATGATATGTATAAAATGTTACAATTAACTAGTACAATGTATATTGTTTGGACACCCCTGAGTTTCACAGATTAAAATGCAATTTGTGTGTAATTATGTCTCCCCCAGGAGACATATTGTTTTTGCCCTGTCCGTCCGTCCGTACGTACGTCACACTTCATTTCCGAGCAATAACTGGAGAACCATTTGACCTAGAACCTTCAAACTTCATAGGGTTGTAGGGCTGCTGGAGTAGACGACCCCTATTGTTTTTGGGGTCACTCCGTCAAAGGTCAAGGTCACAGGGGCCTGAACATTGAAAACCATTTCCGATCAATAACTAGAGAACCTCTTGACCCAGAATGTTGAAACTTCATAGGATGATTGGTCATGAAGAGTAGATGACCCCTATTGATTTTGGGGTCACTCCGTCAAAGGTCAAGGTCACAGGGGCCTGAACTTTGAAAACCATTTCCGATCAATAACTAGAGAACCACTTGACCCAGAATGTTGAAACTTCATAGGATGATTGATCATGAAGAGTAGATGACCCCTATTGATTTTGGGGTCACTCCGTCAAAGGTCAAGGTCACAGGAGCCTGAACATTGAAAACCATTTCCGATCAATAACTAGAGAACCACTTGACCCAGAATGTTGAAACTTCATAGGATGATTTATCATGAAGAGTAGATGACCCCTATTGATTTTGGGGTCACTCCGTCAAAGGTCAAGGTCACAGGAGCCTGAACATTGAAAACCATTTCCGATCAATAACTAGAGAACCACTTGACCAAGAATGTTGAAACTTCATAGGATGATTTATCATGAAGAGTAGATGACCCCTATTGATTTTGGGGTCACTCCGTCAAAGGTCAAGGTCACAGGAGCCTGAACATTGAAAACCATTTCCGATCAATAACTAGAGAACCACTTGACCCAGAATGTTGAAACTTCACAGGATGATTTGTCATAAAGAGTAATTGACCCCTATTGATTTTGGGGTCACTCCATCAAAGGTCAAGGTCACAGGGGCCTGAACATGGAAAACCATTTCCGATCAATAACTAGAGAACCACTTGACCCAGAATGTTGAAACTTCATAGGATGATTGTACATGCAAAGTAGATGACCCCTATCGATTTTGGGGTCACTCCAGTAAAGGTCAAGGTCACAGGGGCCTGAACATTGAAAACCATTTCCAGTCAATAACTTGAGAACCACTTGACCCAGAATGTTGAAACTTAATAGGATGATTGGTCATGCAGAGTAGATGACCCCTAACGATTTTTGGGTCACTCCGTGAAAGGTCAAGGTCACAGGGGCCCGAACATTGAAAACCATTTCCGGTCAGTAACTTGAGAACCACTTGACCCAGAATGGTGAAACTTCATAGGATGATTGGTCATGCAGAGTAGATGACCCATAACGATTTTAGGGTTACTCTGTTAAAGGTCAAGGCCACAGGGGCCTGAACATGGAAAACCATTTCCAATCAATAACTTGAGAACCTCTCGACCCAGAATATTGAAACTTCATAGGATGATTGTTCATGCAGAGTAAATGACCCCGATTGTTTTTCGGGCCACTCCATTTAAGGTCAAGGTCACAGGGGCCTGAACATTGATAACCAGTTCTGATCAATAACTTGAGAACCACTTGACCCAGAATGTTGAAACTTCATAGGATGATTGAACATGCAGAGTAGATGACCCCTATTGATTTTGGGGTCACTCCAATAAAGGTCAAGGTCACAGTGGCCTGTTCATGTAAAATCATTTTTTGGAAATAACTTGAGAACCACTTGACCTACAATGTTGAAACTTAATAGGATGATTGGACATGCAGTGTAGATGACCCCTATTTATTTTGAGGTCACTTGATCAAAGGTCAAGGTCACAGGAGCCTGAACAGTGACTTGGTGACCACTAGGCCAAGAGTGTTGAAATTTAGCGGGATGACTGGACATGCCAAGTAGATGATCCCTATTGCAGCCAACCATCAGTGTCTCTTTGATTTTTGCTCCTGACCCCTATTGACTTCTTGCCTATAGGACTTTGCATTGGGGGAGACATGCGCTTTTTTACAAAAGCTTTTTCTAGTTTTGAGTCTGATTACCATTTTCAAATGTTCAAAATCTGCCTACTGTATGATTGAATTACTGTATTTCTCTCACCCAATCAACGATTCACATTTTGTTCCAGGCAACATGATTATGTCTGTTTCGGATCTCCACATTGGACACTGCAAGAGCTTTGGTTTGAATCTCCATGTGAACTAAAAGTTAAAGCCACTGATGGATAAACATATCCACATGAAATTCAACATTTAATTTAATCCTTACCCTGCTAAATTTCTATAATGAACTTGCCCATCTTTCAATTTGGACTGTACTATTAACTGTTAAAAGGGGTGCTTACCAAAAAGGTACTGACTGAATGAGGAACAGTGCAGACCATGATCAGACTGCACGGACGTGCAGGCTGATCTTGGTCTGCACTGGTCACATAGGCAGAATCACTTGCCAGTTAATAAATGCCTGATTCTCTGTATAAGTTGTTTATAGGAAATCATTTCCATCTGTATTGCTTTCCTCTTTCAAATCTTGTACAGTATGTTGTTTCGAACAGGTAGTCATCCAAATATATTTGTGTTCGGGTTTAACGTCTTTTTCAACAATTTTTCAGTCATATAAACGACGGTGTCTACTTGTAGCAGTGAGCATAATGCCCAACTTTATAGTGCTGCCTCACTGGAATATCGCGCCGTTGACACGTGACATGATACCCCATCCAGTCACATTATAGTGACACCGGGCTGACCAGTCCTAGCACTACCCTCTTAATGCTGAGCGCCAAGCGAGGAAGCTACTAGTACCATTTTTTACGTCTTTGGTATGACGCGGCCGGGGATCGAACACACAACCTCCCGCACTCGAAGCAGACGCTGTACCACTAGGCTACTGAGGCAGTTCATCCAAAAATATAGCAGTATGATTGTTCAAATTATGTTGAATTACCAAACAGTGTATGCCAAGAAAGAAGTGTTAAGCATAACAGAAAATTTGCATCAAATATTTTTGTTTTTAATTTTCTGCACTCCTAAAGTTTAGGTGAAAGAAATAATTTTTAACCACTGAAATTGTTATATTTCAGTAAGAAGATGGTTGCTATGTGGACGTGTGGAGATGTGTTCAAGACTTGCTATTTTGTGTTACGCCAGGCACCAGCCCAGTTCTGGATCTGTGGCTCTCTACAAGTGATGATCGACATATCCATATTTATACAAGTGTTTGTTTATAGAAACCTAGTAGCAAAACCTGCAGTTAGCTAGTCTCTGCAAAATTTTACTTTTTAAACATTTTGTTCAGTGATAAGGACTAAAAAAATTGTTGGTTTCCGGTATCCCGACCTACCCTAAATTTTTGGCCTGACCCTGAATGTTTTTATGGCCTTAGAGAATTTTTTTTCCAACTTTATAGCAAAAAGTTGCAAAACTTCACTTTTTATGCTTTAAATATGGTCAGTGATGTTAGTAATCAACTTACTGATGCTGTAAAGGCATAATGCCCTTATTTGTATTCATTTTAGACAAAAATAATTTCCGAAAAGTCCCACTAAATAAAAAAAAATACCAAAGAAAAAAATTGTATCAACCTACCTACCCTAATTTTTTTAGAGTGTTACTGGAAACAAATAATTTTTTTTTATGCTTAAAAACAATAAAAACACAGGCAATTTATTCTTAAAATGGGGATGGTTCTGTTTAATTTATGACTTTGTGTTTGGGAACCAGTCTCGAAATTCCAAATATCTGATTGGTTGTTTCTGGTGACAGTTTTAAAATCGACCAATGGGAAGGATGCATTACGTGGCCTCAACGCAAAACTAGTCTATCTGCTTCTATTTCTATATACACATAAACTTGTTTCGCGATGAGGCCAAAAAATTTATAAGATTGGTTAACCTTTGTTTTTATTGACTTTGATACATTTGTTGAAAGCATTATGCTGGATATTTGTTTAAAGGGAAATTTTGTATTGTATACGTATGAAATCCTTGTGCAATTGAAAGCCAAAATTATTGTTAAAGTTTTGCAGTCAGAATTCTAAGATGTTCTTGTCAGAAATGCATTTAAAATTGCCAAAACCAGTACAGTTAGTTCGTTTCTCTTCCCAACAAAAATTATCTCTGTGGCAGTTTCTTCAAAGTCTTTCCTCTATTTAGTTTGCCTGTCACCAAACTTGGCTTTAATACTTGGTATAATATGAGCCACACCATGAGAAAACGAACATAGAGCATTTGCGACCAGCATCAATCCAGACCAGCCTGTGCATCTGCACAGTCTGGTCAGGATCCATGCTGTTTTCACATTTAAAGCCAATAATTGCAATTAGAGAAACCTTTAGCGAACAGCATGGATCCTGATAAGACTGCGCCGATGCACAGGCTGGTCTGGATCCATGCTGGTTGCAATTGCACTATGTTGGTTTTCTCATGGTGTGGCTCATATATATATTATAACAGTTCAGCATTATTGTAATGTCAATTTTGTTGCTCATTTTTTATCGTGTAGAAATTTTTTAGAAGTATTTTATAAACTAATGTTTCAATTATGTTAACTATTTCAGTCCTGATACAAACATTTGTCATTAATAATTGGTTAATGATGCAACATTGAAATGTTTGCCATATTATGATTGGGAAATAAATACAAAAAAATTATGCCATACTCTACTATGAAGTACAATCTTTGACATATTAATTAGTTCTCACTCTTAAAAATAAACTAAAGATCTTTCTGACTATAAAAACCAGGAGCTATGAGCTTTAGCTCACCTCCTCCAACTGAAATTACTAGAATTTGGATAAGAATCCAGTGTATGGCATATATCTGGCATTCTAAAGAAAGCAGGGAAGTTTCTGGAATTAAACCGACCTCTGTATCTTGCACTTCTGACAGTTTTCTGGAGAGTTGCCCATATTGGATACTGTGCGACAATAAACACAAATATAAAATGTTAAAACATTTTATCAGTTGCCAGTAGTAATAATAATAGAATTAATAATAATGTGTTAAAACAAAACCATCACATACGTAAATTTTATACATGGTAAAAAGCTGATGTCTCATGTATTGATAATTGTTGACTGCAGCTCTTTATGTACCACATTTATAGAATCAGTGGCAGACATTTCTGCATAAAGAACATAAATTTTTGATGTTTCATGGAATTTTTGTAATGCAGAAATATACACCAAATTTTTCTGCTGACGTTAGAAACTTTGAACAAAAAATTTTTAATGTTTTTTTTTTTTTTTTTTTTTTAAATCTAAATTCCCTTTGGTTCTACAACTTTTTTACACCGTACAACTTGTCTGGATGACTTAGATAAAAATACATGAGAGATTCGTTAATTAAGGTCTTATGAATTAAATTTTATTTTCATACATTCTTTTTTTCAGACAATCAATTGCTGTGCACCTGATATTTTTAATTATTATGCCCCCCTTCGAACAAGGAGGGGTATATTGTTTTGCAGATGTTGGTTGGTCGGTCCGTAGACCAATTGGTTTCCGGATGATAACTCAAGAATGATTGAGCCTAGGACCAGCAGATGACTCATTGATTTTGAGATCATTAGGTCAAAGGTCAAGGTCACAGTGACCCAGAACAGTTAAATCGTTTCTGGACGGTAACTTGAGAACCCTTGGGCCTAGGATCACAAAACTTAATAGGGAGCTTGATCATGACCAGCAGATGATCCTAATGATTTTGAGATCAGTAGGTCAAAGGTCAGGTCACATTGACCCAGAACAGGTCTACAGTTTCTGGATGATAACTCAAGAACACTTAGGCCTAGGATCATGAAAATTGATCGGGAAATTGGTCATGACCAGCAGATGACCCCTAATGATAACTTGAGAAAGCTTGGGGCTAGGATCACAAAATTGGTTTCCGAATAATAACTCAAGAATGATTGGGCCTAGGATCATGAAAGTTAGCAAGCAGTTTGTTCATGACCAGCAGATGACTCTTATTGATTTTGAGATCAGTAGGTCAAAGGTCACAGTGACCCGGAACAGTTAAATGGTTTTCGGACAATAACTCGAGAACTCTTGGGCCTAGGCTCACAAAACTTAATAGGGAGGTTGATCATGACCAGTAGATGACCCCTATTGATTTTGAGGTCAGTAGGTCAGGGTCAAAGTCACAGTGACCCAGAACAGTTAAACTGTTTCCGGATGATAACTTGAGAACACTTGGGCCTAGGATCACGAAATTTAATTGGGAGGTTGGTCATGACTAGCAGATGATTTTGAGGTCAGAAGGCCAAAGGTCAAGGTCACATTGACCCAGAACAGTAGAACTGTTTTGGCCAGAGAAAGCTTTGGTCTACATTTGATACTGAGGTCACTTATGACTGGTAAAAGACCCATAATTATTGATTTGAGGTCAGTAGGTCAAACGTCCAGTGCACAGTGACCAAATAATTTCTCAAATTCTGTTCCTTGTGCAGTTACTGTTCCATAACGCATGTTTTTATTTCGATGTAAATGAGATGTGGAACCAAAATTTGTAGTCCTGTTTGGTGCCATATAACCTATACTGTGTTGGTGCACTGTAAAACCCAAATAAATATAATAAATTGTGCAGTTACTGAATACATCAAGTGGGGCATTTCATGTTCTATGAACTCTTGTTCTCCTATATTTTTTATTAGTATTTAATTTATTTTTTTCAGCAGATTTTGAGGAAATGAAAAATCTTAGCAGTTTCTCTTGTAACAATACATGTACATAAAAAATGTTGTAAATTATTAACCTATGCACTTTATGTAATTATGATGAAATAAGTTAACTAAGCAACTTAAAATGAATAAAACTAGGTTAACACACTAGTTGTGTTTTTGTGGGAACCTTGTCGATGGCTACTTTTTACAAAACTACATGATTATATAGACTAGTTTGTGTCTGTTATCAAGAAAAAAACCTTCATTTAGCTTATAATTTAAATTTATTTTTTTTTAATTATGTCGATTTTATGTTTGTTATCTTATATTTGTAGCTTAGATTGTAAATCTCATTTCTGTACAAATTGGGGGAAATGTAGTAATTTGTTATGTGGTACAGTGGTGTTATTTTTCACAATGTTAAACGAACACACATTTAGGAGAATATGTAGGGCCAAGTCATGCATGACAAAGTTTCGCAAAGATAGACAAAATCCTTCCTTTAATTTTATACATATATTCCCTGACATGTAAATTTGAAAAGGTTTTTAGGAAATGAATTTTGTGGGGGAATTTGTCTGCCTTTTCGAAATTCTGATATGGGATTTGTCATTATTGTGTCATAATGGGAATTTGTATTTCAAATGTTTATGTCACATTCCTTAACATTTTGAGACTGTGATAATTTTGAATATTGTCAGTACAAAAACAAGTTATTAGTAAGAGTAGATACGATTTGTATTTCATGTTTATCAACACCCTTCTAGCCTGTGTGGCCGTAGGACCAAAGGAAAAAATTCAGTTATGAACAGGGTGTATTTTGCCAGCCATATCTATATAATATATCACATACAGAACAGCAGAATACATGATTGGAATCAGGGTAAAAGATAAAACTATCTTCTGAAAATCTATTGTAAGTTCAGGAGTTTAGAGGAGTTTTTAAAGAAGGACATTTCCCCTAATCAACACATGTTTAGGCTGGAGGGGTTTCAACCTTTTAAGGGTTCTAGTTTAGCAGTGTTCCACTGTTCAAATATGCATAGATGTAACCAAGATCATTGAAATTATCTTTGCACAAAATCACCTGTGTTTTGAGAGTTTAGCATTTTGGCATGTGGCTATTTGTGCAGGAGTTACGATGCTTTACTTTAATAAGCACCTGTTGAAAATTGTCTGTTTCTTGGAAACATCAGAAAAATTTTATATACATATTTAGTGAAAGTGTAAATCAAGATTCTGTTAAAATTCTACTGGCCTTGAGGTTGATATTTCAAATGCTTAGATATGTCTTTGAAATGCAAAAACATGCCAGTAATTTAACCAGTCTGAAATCTCCACCTGTCTTTTATTTGAATATCATTATATATACTGTATGCTCTTTAACAGTTTAGTATTCACACATTACATATGATTTTGAAATGAATAAGTCTTTTTGAATGGCCATGTGCATTTATTATCATCACATAAATGAAGTCATAAAGTTTATTTTCTGCTGATTGATTAAATACTGTTTTTTAATCTGTAAGATATAATCCATATCAGTCCCTGCATATCATTTACTATGAGTGATATGGCTTTGCCGATCTACTTGTATATTGTGTATTAATTTCTAATATTTTACTTAAAACCGGACGAAAGTTGCAGTCGTGCTTTGTTCTTTTAAGTATATTTCTTGATTCAATTAACATTACTTATGTTATGATGCAAATAATAAAACAAAATGGGACTTTATGTTATGTGTTTGTCTTTATAACATCACAAGATGGCTGACATCATTTTTGTTTATTCGTGTCTGTTTCCTATGCTGAGATTGAAACTTATTGCAAAATGCATATTTCAACATTATTAGGCTTAAAATGAAAAGAACATTCGTTGTTGTTTTTTTATGTGAATATAGAATATATGTCACCATGAGGTTAGAAATTTTTCACATCTTCACTCATGCTATACTCTTGTAAAAATATTTGAACTTTTCTCACTTCTCAGTGAGGTGTACGCCATATTCACTCAAAACAAATAAATATCATATTTATATTATTTTCATATCACATTGTAACTTAAATTAAGAAAGATGGGTGCTATGGAACATGAGGTCATCTTTTAAAGGGCACCCTTCCAGAATCATGTATAACACATTTTCAAACTGTTCAGTCAGGATTTGGACAAACTATCGTACACAAATCAGCAGCATTCAGAGTAAGGTGTGAAGTACAAGTAAATATATACATTTATTTTATGCTAATTAATGAAATACTGTATTCTGTCAGTAAAATATTTTTATATCTCATCACTGACACTGTGAAAATATGAAATCTATATTTTCACACTGTGAGAGATATAGCTCCGCCCCCTCATTACATTGTGTATGAATTTTAAATTACTTGCTTAAAACAGGATGAAAATTGTGGTCACACTTTGTTCTTTATAGTAAATTTCTCGATTCAAATTATTTTACTTAATGAGAATTTCATAACGTTATACAGCAAAAAATAAAATAAAACGGAGCGTTATGTTGTGTGCGTCTTTCTAACGTCACAACACGTCTGATGTCATGTCTGTTTACACGCGTCTGTTTCCTGCGGCGAGATTAAAAATTGTTGCAAAATGCACATCTCGATGTAATTGAGCATAAAATAAAAAGAAAATTTGCTTGTTTTTCGTGAATATTGAATATATCTCACCTCGAAGTGAGAAAATGTTCACATTTTTTCACTTCTCAGTGAGATTTATTCCATATTCACTCAAAACAAACAAATATCCTCTATATATTTACACAGAAACCTTCTCACCAAGTTGCTTTAGAGATATTTTTCCAATTTCTAGAGTATTTTTATGAATAATCCTTGGATAGATAAATCATTTTGTTTGAACTTTTAATGTGATTTAATTACTAACTAATAAATGCATTGTTCAATTAAAAGAAATATGTAGAACTAACACAAATCTGGTGGTGTGCCCCTTAAAAGAAATACCGGTAACCCTTATTTGAAGTTGTTTTTATTTGCAGTTTTTCTAGTCATTACGCTATCACACTTGTATATTTTTAGAATGTATCCGGTTTACAGACAAATAATTTCCAAACTTTTAAGATTTTTGTAGATTTCATTAAATTCAGCAGTTGTGTAATTTGTTGCCTAAATGTAATGAATCCCCAATGATAATCGGAACCATCCTCGCAATTAGGTACCGGTATCCTTATATTAAACATCGGCCTTCTTCAGCTGGTAATGTAGCTTGTACAAGTATAATTTTATATACGTTATGACCAGATGTAGACTGCTTGGATCACAGACAGTCAAACTTCGTTAGCTCAAACTCGGATAATTCGAACATTACCCTTTGCTCGAACTCATCATCGGATCCCGGCAAAATCCCTAAATGATATATATTGCTTTATGGCTCAAACTACCAGGAGTTTAAACATATTTTGCCAGTCCTGTCAAGTTCGAACAAATGAAGTTGGACAGTATGGAGAATATGTAACAAAACAGAAGTTTATGATTGTCATTATGGATCCATTACTTTCATGTGGTATTGCTTCTTTATTTATACTGTGAATAACTTATTATTCATTGACAAGGGGAATTAATTTTATATTTTTAGCTTGACTATATGAAGTATATGGAGAGCTACCCTACTCAACCTGGAGTCGGTGTCGGCGTCCTTCCGCATCCACACATTGGTTATTACTAGATATATTTGACACAGACTTAAGAGTTTGTCCAATATTTTCTTCCACATTGGAGTCATTAAACACTGTAGTGACAGCTGCAGCTTCCTCAGATGTGCCCAGTTCACTATCCAACATTGAAATAGTCAAGTGCGCTGTCTCCTGTGACAGGTCTTGTAACGAAATTAAATCCAAACAAATTAGAACTTACTCAGTTTTAAGGATAGGAAATTTCACAGATTTTTGTCACCAAGAAATTTTGGTCACATTGTCAAAGAAATCAAATGATTTTACTACACTCAGTTACAATAGCTCACCTCTGAGATGACTTTATGACCATTGCATGTTATTTTTTGGTCTATTATGTGAAACTTGCAAGCTTTTTTAAAGGGGCATGTCTTTAGATAAACATGGCTTTAGCGCAGTTTTAAAGGAGTTAGTGCCCCCCTTTAGTTCAAAGAGTTTACAATACTATCATGTTTTATTGATTGCCCAGTTGTCTCAGTCAGGGGATTAGCAAATCTACATAAATCTCACTAGAATGCATGTCTAATTCATGGGTGAGGCCATTTTCAGTATTTCTCTTTTTTGCCAGGTTTATTTAAGGTATCCGATCCACAAATAAGCAAGTTCTATATAACAGTGCTATATAAATATATCAAATATTGATGCCTGGTAACCTCATATAATTTTGGTATCATTTGAATGTATATCATCTACTGAAAAAGAAAATATAAATTACACGATAAAAATATGTTATAGATTTTTTATTTTTTTTACTTTGTAGTCTTCAATGACACTTCAACTGAAATCCAGTTGTTACAGTGCAAGATTTATCATTTTGCGGTCATAAAACAGGACTGTAATTATTCTTGCATATTATTTATGGTCATCATATTTATTAATTCTTGTTCAGCAGACACAACTCTTTCAAATGATACCAAAAAATCATGGGGTCACCAGGCATCGAAATTTACCTATTTGTGGATCGGATACCTTAACTGCTGTTAAATCAGAAAAATATTTTTGAGGGATTAATTTTCATTTGTTTTGATTATTGTATAAGAATAAGCACTTGTCAAAATTCCCGTCTAATATTTCAAATTACTCACTTGAGAAAAATTTACAACTTTCATGAAAATTAAACTCTGCATTACCATTCCATTTTTTTTTTCAATATTTGCAAAGTTTTGATCTCAGAAATATCTGATGTTGCAGTAACTCTGCCTCCCAAAAGTACTATTGAAAATGGCTTTAACCAATGTAATTTTATTCATCAAACATAATCATGAGAAATGAAATAATGTATTATAATAATGAGACTATTTGTTAGCAAGAATCAGTATTTGACAGTTTTGAGTATTTTTTTAAAAGAAATTTGTTTAGACAGGCAGGAAATTCTTTTCTTTCTTTGGTGCTTTAAGGCTGGCTTGTATTTATAATTCTATACTGTATTATAGATATTACAGATGATCTTTTGCATCACCTTGAAATAATTCAAAGATATTTCATAATATGGTAGTAAATAACTTTCACTCGTTTTTACTTTGCACCTGACAGCTAGTTATATAGAACTGTTTTAAATGCACAAATGCCATATAGATATAACAAATATGAACAAAAGCAAGTGCTGTTCAGTGTGCAGTACATGTACTCTGTTTCATAAATCACTGATTTATACTTATTTCATGTCTCTAGTGATTAAAATGAATATATGTAGTTTAGATTATATTTTATTTTTGAAATTATAATGTATTTAACTATATGTTTAATGCTTCATATCTTTGAAATTGTATGTCTTTGTTGATTAGTGAAAAGAAATACAATATGTCAGACACTGTATAAGTTTTGCATTATTCTTTTCATCGAGTGCTAAATGGGCTCTGCATCCATGTAAAAGACCACCTGATTACCTCAATATTAATAGCACAAGACTTCCAGTTAGGAGGTTGCAGGTTCAAATCAAGGTCGAGTTGACCAATCCTGGTAAGTGTAGACTATTAGGCAAACAGAAGTCCATTGTTGCTGAGTCATTCCCAGTTGAGCTGCAGTCTCTAAGACTGGAAGAAGTCAGTTGAGCTGCTGAATCTCTGAGCCAGCCCAAAATCAGTTGAACTGCTGAGTCTCTCATCCAGTCCCAAATCGGTTAAGCTGCTCTGTCGCTAAGCCAGTCCCAAAGCAGTTGAGCTTCTGTATCTCTTGAGACAGTCCCAAATCAGTTGAGCCTCAGAGTCTCTAAGCCAGCCTCAAATCAGTTGAACTTCTGTATCTCGGAGACAGTCCCAAATCAGTTGAGCCAAGAGGTCTCTAAGCCAGCCTCAAATCAGTTGATCTTCCGTATCTCTGAGACAATCCCAAATCAGTTGAGCCACGAGGTCTCTATGCCAGCCTCAAATCAGTTAAGCTGTATCAATGAAACAGTCCCAAATCAGTTGAGCCACCAAGTCTCTAAGCCAGTCCCAAAGCAGTTGAGCTTCTGTATCTCTTGAGACAGTCCCAAATCAGTTGAGCCAAGAGGTCTCTAAGCCAGCCTCAAATCAGTTGATCTTCCGTATCTCTGAGACAATCCCAAATCAGTTGAGCCACGAGGTCTCTATGCCAGCCTCAAATCAGTTAAGCTGTATCAATGAAACAGTCCCAAATCAGTTGAGCCACCAAGTCTCTAAGCCAGTCCCAAAGCAGTTGAGCTTCTGTATCTCTTGAGACAGTCCCAAATCAGTTGAGCCACGAGGTCTCTAAGCCAGTCCCAAATCAGTTGAACTTCTGTATCTCTGAGACAGTCCCAAATCAGTTGAGCCACGAAGTCTCTTTGCCAGCCTCATATCAATTGAGCTTCTGTATCTCTGAGACAGTCCCAAATCAGTTGAGCCACGGGGTCTCTATGCCAGCCTCAAATCAGTTGAGCTTCTGTATCTCTGAGACAGTCCAAAATCAGTTGAGCCACGAGGTCTCTAAGCCAGTCCCAAATCAGTTGAGCTTCTGTATCTCTGAGACAGTCCCAAATCAGTTGAGCCACGAGGTCTCTAAGCCAGTCCCAAATCAGTTGAGCTTCTGTTTCTCTGAGACAGTCCCAAATCAGTTGAGCCAAGAGGTCTCTAAGCCAGCCTCAAATCAGTTGATCTTCCGTATCTCTGAGACAGTCCCAAATCAGTTGAGCCACGAGGTCTCTAAGCCAGCCTCAAATCAGTTGACCTGCGGAGTCTGTAATGGTAGACCGATACACTATATGGTTGCTGATTTTGCCAGTTTCGTGTTGGACGAAAAGATGAGCTTGCCCGTGTTGACATGGGTGCTAGAGCGAGACGAAACTTGACAACACGACGCAAGGACTTTATCGCAGTCTGTGCACGTCATTACCGGAAAGACACATTTTATTTGCCGTTCACTGCACCTTTCAGATCTCGTCTGGGAGCGAACTCGCCAATATGTAGTCCGTGCCAACCCGCAAAAATGTACAGTCCCGTCCTTTCACATTGGCATCCGAGCCAGAAAACCAGCTGGCACGAAGCTGGTAGAAATCGGGTTGGTATCTAGGCGCGTTTCAAAAAGAAAATGGCGAGACCTTTTAGGCGCTTGCGTTGGCTTGGTCGCGGGGAAAAATACGACATTTGAAATGTACCTCGTTTAAAGTGTCACTCAGACCACAGATTGTGGCTCGACATTCAAACGATGAAACATGTTCTTGTTTTTAACAATAGTACATATTTATTGTCGGAAAGAAATGCATAATGAAAACCTTATTTGAGCCGTGCCATGAGAAAACCAACATAGTGGGTTTGCGACCAGCATGGATCCAGACCAGCCTGCGCATCCGCGCAGTCTGGTCAGGCTCCTTGCTGTTCGCTTTTAAATCCTATTGGAATTGGAGAAACTGTTAGCGAACAGCATGGATCCTGACCAGACGGCGCGGATGCGCAGGCTGGTCTGGATCCATGCTGGTCGCAAACCCACTATTTTGGTTTTCTCATGGCACGGCTCAAATTTTTTTTTACATGAGAGGAGGTACGGCTTAGTATAGTAATAATAAGAGAATCTTTTTACATTCGTGATTTCACTTGTTTGGTGGAGATTAGACAATTAGGGTTATTAAATCAATATTAAAGTTCTTCCACTTTCGGAAACTGACGCTTGAAGCGATATGGGACGTTGGTTCTACCCAGCACACCAATGCCAATAATACATACTACCACTTCCTGTCTTTCGAGCTCTTAGCTGCATGGGAAGTTTCTATAACGTTTAGATTTAAGTTTCGGTGTAGCAACATTAAAACTGGATTTTAGATAGAATGGTTATCGTTAACCCAAGTTTGCAAGTTACAATCAAACCTTTCTATAAAGACCACTCATGGAAGAGACAAAATGTGGTCTTTATTCGCAGGTTAAAGTCTATGTAGCCAGGTAGTCTCCATGCAGAGGTGGTCCTTAAGCACAGGTTTATATGTACATTTAGCCCTTCATATTAGATGTATAAATGGAAATGATTCTATATCATAGTTTTATGAGGGAACACGTACTTGATACGAAGTGGTGCGCCAGTAATTGCCCCTATGATAAACTATCGTCAGTCACTGATTAGTATGTTCGCTAAACGTATAGTCATATCTATGAGTTAAGTTGAGCTATATATAGGGGGCGTATGTTAGTTTTGTTTATAGTATATATGTGACCTACTGGAATTAAATATATTTTAAAGGTAACTTTTTGTCTGTTTAGTAACTCTTATTCAAGTATGGCTTTAATAGTACGAGTTTTCACTTTATATGCCATTACGGCACTTCAAAATTACATTAATCAGTTGAATAACTTATACGTCCTAAATCATCTTGAACTGTAATCATATGTGTATTCATTTCGACTGATTACTGTAAAAGGATTCACCGCAGTGCGAAGTCCAGGCGTTCACTGTAAACATCACCTGTTTAACAATGGATAATGGATGAAATAAGGTAAAAAGAACTCTTAGTCTTTGATCATTCGCAAAACCATTAAATGGGTAGGTTCGTCATCATGCAACTTCCATCGCGTATTCGGAATGAAGAAAAAAAAACACGAAAAGAACGTGAACATATCTGTTTCACGTGGTCATTATCAGTAAGATTTCTTCTTCTTTAAATCCCGGTTTGTCGCGTGTTTTTTCCTTCTAGACACACGAAAATCTGATGGCACTTGCAGGATGTAGTACTAAGCCTTCTTGGTTTGGTTTAATAAGCATAGAACTTTGCCATAAAAAAAAGTTGTAGCTCTATAATTGTCTATCTTTAATACATTCCTGCATTCCATATCAAAACCCTAGAACCGCACCGACAATATTAAGCGGGTGTAAGGACTCGAATAGTGGTGGATTCGAGTAACGGTGCAGCACACGTCTCTTAACTGCTCTTTCTATTTGGCTGTTCATAATCAGCCAACAGTTGCTGTTCGTGTCGAGATAAAAAGTACGGGAAAACATTGCGTCAATTTCGTCGATTCAACCCGTTATTTGGGGGATTTGTCAACAAGGTAAATCGGTTTTGAACTTTGTATCAAATGTAAATGTTCCACCAAAGACAGCACAACTTGCTCTTTTCATGCATGTGCCTATGTATTTGTCAGTGTCTTCGTTTGACAGTCAAACAAGGGCGTAGCGCCCATTACGCACATTACGCACGTGCGTAATAAAATAAATCCAGGTTTAAAATATAAAAATAAACCTAAGCAAAAACAAAAGATTAAAATACAATCGATCGATGCTTAATAGATTTAGATTTTAACAGTTTCAAATCTAGTCTCTATGTGTGTGTGTGGGGAGGGGGGTGGGGGTGCTTTACAGTTTCTGGATTATTATCAAATTACCATTTTCTGATTGTGAAGGTCTATCGAGTAGATTCGAATTAAAAAAACAACAACAACAAAACGATAGGTTCGACGTATTCTGGGAGAAATTAGAAACCGTCTGGCTCTGCACTTGCGTACATACACTTCCAAGATTATAAGGATCTTACATCCCTGCCGGTGTAAGACGGGGTTTTCCCTACCCGAGGGACCGTGTGGAATGGAAAAGCGAGCGTTAGCGAGGTTTTTTATCCAAGCTGTCCCGAGGGTTGGGAAAACAGCTGTCTTACACACGCAGACATGGTAGATAATATTTCTTGCTTATCACGTTCAAAATAGATCATGGAGACAAAAAGATATTTGGGTATTTCCTGACATTTTTTATATAGTTTATGACGTCATAATAGTGCCAGCACTATGTGACGTCACCTAAGTGCACGCTATTTTAGACAAGATTTTTCCCTAGGGAAAGAATGAAATTTCTTGCATACCAGACGGGGATTTCCGGTATTTTTACCAGTGCTGGAAAAATCCATCTTACACCCCGGGGTGTAAGATGACTGTCGTGCTTTTAATGACGTATTACGATCTACATATATGTAGAAGATTTATGTAGTTATTTGTACATGTATTTTATTTCAAGAACCGGAATAAAAATCCAATACCTTGGCAGTTCCTCTTTGTTTTTGATAGTTTCTTGCATACCAGACGGGGATTTCCGGTTTTTTTACCGGTGCTGGAACAATCCATCTTACACCCCGGGATGTAAGATGACTCTCGTGCTTTAAATGACGTATTACAATCTACATATATGTAGAAGATTTATGTAGTTATTTATATTTTATTTCAAAAACCGGAATAAAAATCCAATACCTTGACAGTTCCTCTTTGTTCCTGATAGCATATTTCTCGATTCAAAACACGTTATTTTATCAAAAATTCATAATTTTAGGCTGCAACTGATAAAATAAAACCGGAATTAAACATTGTTATTTGTCTTTGAAACGCCATGACGTCTTTCCTGTTTACGGACGTTGCTTTCCCGCGCTTTGTTTAAATACGCTGCTATAAGAAATAGTTCTAAAAGAAAGCCGTTCGATTGATTTTATTTTTATTATTATTTCTTGATATCGGTATGCAAGAAAAAGATTCTTTCACTGGTTATAGGTGCATGTGGGAATATCCGGCTCTCGGGTAACTGTTTAGGCGGTAACTCGGCTGGAGCCTCGTTACCGCCTAAACAGTTACCCTCGAGGCCGGAAATTCCCATCTGCACCTACAACTAGTGAAAGAATCTTATAATCTTCTATCCATGGCGCGTGCTCGGACAAATATATACTTTCCCTGTTAGGTAGGCAAGAAAACGCATAAGACGCTACATCAAGAAAAAAATAAAATCTGGAAAGTACATCCCTCGGATGCATCGAGAACAAGGCAAACTTAAAATTGCAGACTCGGTTTGATTGAGTCTGTTCATGAGCAGTAATGGAAAATGCAACACTGCCCACGCCCACTAGCACCGCCTTAAGAAGTATTCAATCTTCAAATCTAAATGAGTTCAAATCAATGATCCCGAAGGACCAGAAGTTGTGCTGTCTTTGGCAGAACATTTAAACATTTGACACAAAGTGAGGACAAAACTGCTGACACAATCTCCAAAACGGTTTGAATGGAAGAAACTCATAGGCGTAGGAGCCGGCGGGGGGGGGGGGGGGGGGGGGGAAGCAAAGCTAGGATGAGGTGGGGGGTGAACTATAGCCCCCCCCCCCCCCCCCCCCCCCCCCCCCCCACCACCACCCACCAATATTTTGGAAAAGGGATAGATCTATGACTTGCAGTCTAATATAACATTTATTTAGTATCATATAGATCTAGATTCTAATTCTTTTCAACCTGATTTCTGATTTGTATTTGGCTTTTCTTTGCATTCTGACTTGTCCGTAAGGCGAGTATTGAAACCTCCGAGGATTAGAATCTATATTTTATAAAAAAAGAATATAGATCTAATATCGAGCGCATCACTAGTCTACAGTTCCGGTTTGAGCGTCTGCAAAAACGATGTAAGTTTTTAGCCTGTTTACTTAGGTAAACGTTATGTACATGTATTTACATTTTTCATTGTCTATTCAAGGAAAATAATATATCCACAATTTTATATCACAATTAGAACAAATTAATGCAGAGCTATTTGGTTGTATGTCCAGGCCCCGTGTTCACAAAACATTTTCAGTCTCAGCTGAGTTTGATAATGAAACTTTATTTGTCATTTATATCTAAATAAAATTTTAAGTCAATAACTATTCTTAAGTGGCTATTCAGTACTGATGGTCAGTCTCAGTTGGAAGTTAACCTTTAAGTTTTAGTAAAATTGATATTAGAATTTCAAACTCAAACTCAGCTGAGACCGAAAAATGTTTTGTGAACATGGGGCCAGGGCTTCAACCGAAGTCTGTAAAAAAATGGCACGCTTGATTTTGACCGATTAAGTTACACTGCAGACAGTTCAGTTTATATAGGTATCGACTAGATATGCATCAGAATAACTCAATGATTGCTAAAACACAGGGGCTTGAGGGGGCCTACGGTCTGGACAAGGCTTTGTCATGAATGCACCGGGGATCCCTTGCCAGTCCCCGAGCCCTCTGTCGAAAAGTTTTGGCCCTCCAAAGTTAAACTCGCTCCTACGCCTATGAAACTGGTGCCATATTTCCCCTAATTTTTTGTATTTTGTGTACACGACACGAATAGCTTCGTCGCAATGAGTTTGGTAATCTGTGAAGAAAAGCAGAATACAGTATCAGCTGTTTTAGCAGCACAGGTTTGAAGTATTCGTTAGTTAAAATGTGTGTTAATTACTTTAGAGAGGCTGAAACTGAGAAAATGATGTCTGCAAGTGATGGCCCGGCTGTAGCGACGACGGCAGCGACAGTGGCGGCGGCAGCGCCATCTGGTGGAGACAGCACAAACGCGGGGAATAACTCCGAGATGAAACACATTTGGAAGTTCATCTACATAGATTTAAGCTTTGTTAAAAGTCTCTGTGGCATATTTGTTGCAGCTGAATTAGTAAGTTGATTAGAATAAAACACAATTTTACATCATAAAATCAGATGTTTTCAAGTCATATTTTACTAAACAAGTACCTGGATAAATTCACTCAAACTTTCGCGATATTTTCATACGGACTTGGTTTGATTTGTTGGCCTTTCGACTAAGCCTATGCCGTATCTCATCTACAAAGCACAAGCTGGCCATCCTGGCTTCTTTATTCAGTTCACATACAATCATCGCTTTGGTATGTGAACTGAAAAAGCTAACTTTAAATAAACATTTCGTCATCTAGAGCGAGGCTCGATCGCCCCGGTGAGAGGAAATATAGTTCGGTCAGTGACATTAGGCCCTCGGGAAGAGGCCCTTTACAGACAATTGTTATCAGCATTATGCCACACAGTCCTGCTATAACTGTGCTGATCTTTGATTTTTTGTTACAGGTTATATCATTGCTAGGCCTTATAAGTGTGTCCGTGCCAAAGAACGAAGGTTGTGCCTATCTCTACAGTGGAGCATATTCATACTACGAGTTTACATCGAGTTCATGTTTCATAGTCTCACTGATATGGTATGTGTTGTATGCCCTAGCTATCACCAAGAAGCTCGGATTCGTGAGATGGGATATAGCGGTAAGCTTCCATAATCTATATTTAGCTTATGTAGGAAACAGATGCTCCTGCGCGAATAGGATGATAGTAAACTATAAAAAAAAATTATAAGTCCTTTTGCAGTAGAAAAGATTTTTTTTTAAATTAACAGTTTCTGCAGTTCTGCTGGTAATTGTATACCTTGTCACACGAGTAGATGCAAATGCGCACATTTATTTTATTGTCGTTATTCATTAACTACTTTAAGACTTTAGAGCAAATATATTACTACAAGTAAAGCATTTATGTAACATCAAAAGGGTGCCTGTCTATTAAGGAAAAGAATGAAAAAGTTTTAAAATATATTGTAGTTTATATAAAACCGCTTTAGTCCTTTCAGTCCCAGTTTCTAATGTTGAAAAACAGCTGTGAGAATGATAATGTTATTTCATTTTCAGATATAAGTTTTCTATACCTTCTTATTAAATTGTATACAACGTTATTGTCTCCCTGTAATATTCAGTCACGTTGCTTCTACTTCCAGGAAATAGTATGGATTGGGTTCTACATATTTAATTACCTCATATCTTCAGCCGTAATAGCTGCAAAGGCTTGTCACCAGGGAGGATACAAAGCTGCTGCGGTATGTATCATTTGGTAAAACGCTTCTTCATCCCACAGAAATCATTCGTTTCTACGGGATTTTGTTTGCCGGATGGGCTTCCTAGAGAAAATTTGTTCTAAACATAACTGGAGGTTAGGTTTAGTCTAACCCTAGCCCTGTTGCACTGTATCCACCGTATTGTTATATAGGAGAAAAACTATACCTCCACATTTAATCAACCCATAAAATATTCTATATGGCGATCGCCATTTTAGTACATAAATACCGTGAATCTTACTTTTCGACGTATGACTGATGTGAACCGTGAGGTCACAGAGGGACCAACAGTGTATCGGCTTCAATGCGTCTTTTAAAGGGAAAGGCAATGTTGTTCTCATGTTAAATGCATCTGCTAGGATTTCTTAAATCATTTAAAGAAGTGAAAGCATTTTCAAAATCCGTTTACAAATGAGAATGTTATGAGCATTTAAATATTTTATAAAAATGGTGGCCATTTTGTTTCCATGACAACAAAAAACAAAACGGCGGATTTATTAAATTTCTTAATACATATTTGAACTGTATTTACTTATTTCTGTAAAGTAATTTCTCTACTTTTTCCAGCTATAATGAAAGAATTTATCATGTTTTACATCTTACACTCAAGAAACATATGAAATTTATCTATTTAAAAGGTTATCTGCTAAAAAATGAATTTAGCAGTGTGTAAATGACGTCATAAACACACTAAAATGGCCGCTCCATGATCAGCCAATTTTTTAAATTTCAAACTGCCATATCTTTTTCAATAATGGTCCGATTTTAAAATTTCTTTCAGCGTTATGAAAGGTTTGAGGATGACAATCTCTAAATTCCATCATCTGATCATAATCTTTAAATCGACATGACTGTGTTTCATTCTAACTCTTTCTATTCACTTACACTAAGTAAGAGTCTGTATTTAAAGACCATGTTCAAAGTTAAACTGGGATATCGATTAAACATTTTTTGTTACAAAATTGATTGATGCTTCACATGATTTTGAACTAACATAGAATTATTTCATGTTATACTCTCGCACTGACGCATCAGATTTTATCTGTTTAGTATATAAAATTTGTTACATTCATGCTTATTTGAAATCAGGATGTTATTAACGGACAAATTCTGTCATTTTTAAAGTTTTTGATTAGTCACCAGCAGACGCTGTATGCAGTCAGTTGGTAAAAATGCAGTAATTAACAGCTAGTGTTCAGTCGGGGCATTCGTTGTTCCACCTCTTTTCCTTGCAGATGGATAAAGATATGATGTGAACATGTGAAGATACGATGCGAAGGCGCTAAAATACGATGCGAAGGCGCAATAATACAATGCGAAGGCGCGATAATACGATGCGAAGGCGCGATAATACGATGCGAAGAAGCAATATTAACATCGCACTTTCGTTTCATTTTCACGTTTTTGCATCTTAATTATCGTACTATACCGTCCCCTCAGCCTAAGGGCGACAATACGGAAGTACGATATTAAAATCGCTTTTTCGCATCGTAGGTCGAGGGACGATAAAGCGATGATATGATGCAAAGGTGTAATATTGATATCGCGTCGTTGTTTCATCTTTTCGCACCGTGTTATCACGGTATCGCATTGTATCTTCGCGTCTTCTTATGGTACTCATTGAGAATCTAGAAGCAACGATGTCCCTTATGTAACCGTAGTTGTTTTATTTAAATAGAAAACTATAAATGACTTTTTTTTCAGGCGTTTGGTTTCATTTGTTGGGGTGTACTGATTGCACACGAATTCTTTGAGATTCGAACATTTCTGGAGAAACGGAAAGGTTCATCTGCTGAGACCGGAGAGGCTGCCGCCGACGAGGAGTCAAAATATTAGCAACAAGACAAATATTTGTGACTAGCATTCATGGCTAAAGGTGAACAAAGAGTCTGCTGGCAGCGATCATTTATTCAAACTCCATTAACGTCATACAAAACAATTATGAAATTTCATGGAAGAATACAGAGGCGAATATCTTATTCGATATGTTGTATATAGTTAATCGGCTGGTTGGGTGTCATGGCCAGTTGGTTGTCATTTTTAAAATAGAAATGACTACTTTTTTTCATCTGCATTCTTGGTAAGTCGGACGTAAGTCCAAATACATGTGTCGCACATATGTAGTATAAAATTTGTTATGATTTTGTACATCATGTCTTTGCCATATTTCTATTACAATGTAAATGGCCAAAGGCAAGTAATTTGCTGATATGCCAATAAAATTCGAACTTTAAACTTCGTTATTTTGCCCGTATTTGCTAGAATAGTGTTGCAGTTCAACACCAGACAAAATGTCTTATGAATTCAGACAGTAAATAACCCGATCATGCCTGAAACAATGGAATTAAACAGTTTACGCACATAGTTGATTTTCAGTCCCGGTGCCATTAAACTGAAATCACGTTGACATTGTTTGTGCGAAAGTTCTAATCGCATATGTTCATGTTAGCCTCAAATTCCATTACAGTGTTACTTCCCCTTATTGGGCGGAGGTCGGACTGGCCTGTATTTATGATATTCGTCAACGAACTTAGACATTCAAGTATCAATACTCAATGCACTTAAAACCACTACGAACATTTCAGCCAAACCGTAAATACCCCTACAATTGCGAACATGTGAAAAGTATAGAAATCATTTGTGCTTTTTGTCAATATTTATAAGTATAGGAATTTGTTTTGTTTTGTTGTTGATTTTTTTTTTTTTTTGGGGGGGGGGGGGGGGGCGGAAATGACCAAGGATACATATTTATTTTCATTCATGACTATTGTTATCGTGTATATTTTTAAAATACGTGCATTGTACTAGTATATACCACTGGTAACCAAGTCTGCAACCTCGGTGTTTCATTAAAAAGTTAAAATGAAAAAAAATAATCACTCACTAACCAAGGGAAACAACTTTATTAAGAAAACAAAAACATTATTACTTTCCCTTATGTTTTATTTCATTGCTGGGATAGTGTCAGAAATATTTCACCCTCTGTGCTTTCTACAAGAGGTCGCTTTTTCTAAATTCCAACAATGTTCTACTTTTTTCATTTACATTTTCATGTTAATGTATACCATGTTGATTTTTTTTCATTTCCTGTCAAATAATGGTAGAGGTAGATGCGCCCATCGCACAATCATTTATTTATAGTGGCCGTTATACCATCACCCCACGTCCCCATCCTTAGTCCTAACCCTTCTTGGTTCTCGCCTGTGGTTTCCTATTTTCCATGTAGCTCACTAGCTGTTTTGAGCGTAAAAAGACGTCTTTACCATTTGTCATTCCACTCCACCACTCTCTCATCCAACCCCAACACGCACTGAAAAACAGTAACATTAACGATTTTTCTGATTAAACTCTTATGGGCAAAACCATATGAAAACTTTTCCCCTTCGAGTTAACAGGGTCTGTGTGCCAAAGTTCGAATTTATGAAGATTATTTTCCAACTTTGAATGGAAGAAAACCCAACATACCCAACTTGGAATTATTTCAGGCGGACTGCTGGTTAGGACCATCGGCCTTCCGTAAGCTAGTTTGGTGGCCTCCTTACATAAAGTTGTGAGGGGCATGCGATCTTTTTTATGGGGAGGTGAGTAGCCTCTGGTAATGTTTAAACTTTGTGATTCTCTGACCCTGTGCACTAACCACTACACTACAGAAGACACCTAGCCTCTGTTTCTATACTGTGTGTGGCAAACTTCCTTATACTGTGTGTGGCAAACTTCCCTATACTGTGTGTGGCAAACTTCCTCGATCATTTCAACAGATGCGAACAAAAAAAAACTGTGAATCTTTTTAAGTTGAAACATTGCCACTTTTCAAGTAATGAAATTGATAAATCTCAATCAGGTCTAAGCAGGGCTTTTGTCCGTCTATACGTGGAAATGAACAGAGGTGATTTCGGTGGGGAAAACTAAAGCGAGTAAGGCAGAGTCTGAATATTACCCGGATGTAAGTTTAACGCTTCCTGTTCGAGGTGGTTGATCAAGATGAGATTCCCATAGCTAAAAATGTATATTCCCCTGTTTTTAATTGTTGTCCATGTAAAATTTCGATAAAAAATACAAATTGTGTAACAAAAAATCATGTTGTTTTCTTAGCTCACCTGAGCCAACGGCTCAAGGTGAGCTTTTGTGACCGCTCGATGTCCGTCGTCCGTCGTGCATCGTGCGTCGTGTGTCAACAATTTCTAAAACAATCTTCTTCAAAACCTTCACAGGAATGATCATTGGGCGCCCCCCTTTCAAAATTGCCCAAAGAATTGAAATCCATGCAGAACTCTGGTTGCCATGGCAACCGAAAGGAAAAACTTTAAAAATCTTTTTGTCCAAAACCACAGGTCCTAGGGCTTTTGTATTTGTTATGTAGCATCACCTAGTGGTCCTCTACAAAGATTGTTCAAATTATCCCCTTAGGGTCAAATATGGCCCCGCCCTGGGTGTCACATTGTTTACATAGACTTATATAGGGAAAACTTTGAAAATCTTCTTGTCTAGAACCACAGGGCCTAAGGCTTTGATATTTGGTATGTAGTATCATCTAGAGGTCCTTTACCAAGATGTTCAAATTATCCCGCTAGAGTCAAAAATGGCCCCGCCCTGGCAGTCACGTGGTTTACATAGACTTACCGTGGCACAGGGAAAACTTTAAAAATCTTTTTTGTCCAAAACCACAGGATCTAGGGCTTTGATATTTGGAATGTAGCATCATCTAGAGGTCCTCTACCAAGAGTGTTCAAATTATCCCCCTAAGGTCAAATATGACCCCCGCCCAGGGGGTCACATAGTTTATATAGACTGTATATGAAAAACTTTAAAAATCTTCTTGTCTGAAACCACAAGACCTAGGCCTTTGATATTTGGTATGTAACATTGCCTTGTGGTCCTCTACCAAGTTTGTTCAAATTATTACCCTAGGGTGAAAAGAGGTCCTGCACCGGGGTCCCTAGTTCTACATAGACTTATGTAGGAAAAAACTTTAAAAATCTTCTTGCCTGAAACTGCAAGGCCTATGCTTTTGATATTTGGTATGTTGCATTGCCTGGTGGTCTACTACCAAAATTGTTCAAATTGTGCCCCTGGGGTGAAAAGAGGCCCTTCCCTGGGGATCCCAAGTTTTACATAGACTTATATAGGAAATTTTTTTTAAAAAGTTCTAGGCCTAGGCCTTTGATACTTTGATATTTTGTATGTATCATTGCCTAGCTGATCTCTAACAAGAATGTTCGAATTATGCCCGTGGGGTCACTTGATTTATGAGTTATATAGGAATAAATACTTCAAAAATTATCAGATCATATTTCCTAGACTGTTTAATTATAATTATCTGATGACCCCAAGTGATAAGGGGTGACCCGACTGTGACCTTGACCTACTGACCTACTTTCTTGTTTTTAAAGATACAGCCTTGAAATTTGGATGACATGTACAGTTTAGCACACCGATCTTAAAACTGACTTTCAGTGACCATGAATGTGACACACCTGATAGAACCTGAATTTATGCATGTATTTTATAAGATTCATGCCATTGTAAATTTTGGAAGACATGCTGAATTACAGTCGTTTAGCACACCGATCGTAAAACTGACTTTCAGTGACCATGAATGTGACCTACTGGCCTACTTTCTTGTGTTTTAAGATACAGCCTTGAAATTTGGATGACATGTACAGTTTTGCACTCCGATCTTAAAACTGACTTTCAGTGGCCATGAATGTGACCCACTGACCTACTTTATTGTATTTTAAGATACAGCCTTGAAATTTGGATGACATGTACAGTTTAGCACACCGATCTTAAAACTGACTTTCAGTGACCATGAATTTGACCTACTGACCTACTTTCTTGTTTTTTAAGATATAGCCTTGAAATTTGGATGATATGTACAGTTTTACAGTTTTGCACACTGATCTAAAAGCTGACTTTCGGTGACCATGAATGTGATCTACTGACCTACTTTCTTTTTAAGATACAGCCTTGAAATTTGGGTGACATGTACAGTTTTGCACACCGATCTTAAAACTGACTTTCAGTGACCATGAATTTGACCTACTGACTTACTTTCTTAATATTTTAGCATCAGTTTGACATTTGAAACATGTAGCTCATATAACCCAGGTGAGCGATCCAGAGTCATCATGGCCCTCTTGTTGTAATAACCAAGATATTCTGAAATTATATACATCTGTATATGATAAACTATTAATAAATAAAGCCGAAATGGATTTTCAACTTCCTGGTATCAATAATTACTAAAGTTTACAAGATGAAAAAAAACCCGATCAAAATCGTTTTCTTTTTTTCAAGCTGATAACTTCAAAACTGATCAGGACGGTTTGAAAAGTTCTTAGTAGTCCCTATTACCACCCCTAAAAGTTCTTAAAAATGAAATATAATACGGGTAGTATTGTCTTTAATTATATACCCAAGAATTTTCGGTCTGAAATAAAATCTGTATTTCACTAATGTATTCAGCTCCCGTCGGATACGGATAAATATTCAATGATAGGACTGCTTGTTTTACTTGCGAATAAAAAAAATTCCTTGCGTCAAAAAATTCACCGTTTCTAACGAGTTTTCAGCCTTATTTGTTTAAAATTATGGTCCACTATGGCTGATACAACGGTTGAAGTAGGTTTGTTAAAGCAGTACCTTATCTGCAGTGTGCATTCCAGACCGGATCACACTCGGGGCAAGCGTCTCTAAGATCAAGGCCTGGCAAAATCCACTCGAGCTAAATACAGCAATGCATAACAAGGTACTATTTTAAAAACAACTATTATTTATCAAGGGTAACATTTGCTACGGGAAAGGTGGATAATCAGACTAAAGCAGAACAACATACATTTAAAGGTTTCGACTTTTTATATATTATCTTAACATATCGTAAACAATCTGTAACAAGCGTAAACAATATGGCACAAAATTATTTACAATAATCTCTTTTCATTCATATACATTTGTATACAACACATTCAATGCATTCACAATTTAAATGAATTTGTTAAATCATGAGTATTTACAGCATAACTGTAAAACGTAATGAGCTCTGCCCTTAACACTGAATCAAATACCAAACTTGCAAAAAATCCCATATGGCTTATAAATAAGTTCAATAAAACTTTCAGATACAAAAGACTCTTTCTGTGGTATTCAAGAATTCAATTAAAACTGACACTATAACAATTCCTGCATATTTTTATATTTCGTTTATCGTTTCAATGAAGATGGCAGGACGTAAATGCTTTCATTTTTACAAGAGCTCATATCCATATATATACTCTCTTGAGCTCGTCCACTTTCGCTAGACGACACCACAGGTGTGTTTGTTTGTGAAACCAAAGTATCGGATGCACTATTTGATGACACTGATGTAACTGGTATAAAACTCTTGTCCATTAAATTAGAACTGCTCGGAGGTAATGGTGTTCCACAACCGAGATGAAAAATGTCTATAAAATTCACAGCGCTATTCAAAGTCAATGAATTTTCCTTTTCTACTGGTACAGAAGATGTTTCTAACAAACTCATACCCATACCCATATTGAAAATATCGACAGCACTTTTTGTGGTGTTAACGGTATCACTAGACTCTGTCACAGATAAATCTATCAACACATTTTCTTTATCGCATTTATCACAATTTTTGATTTCATCCTCAAACACAAAGCCTTGATTCAACATATCGCCCTTTTCAGCATTGTCCAATGATTCCATTGACTCGTCATTTTCATATTTAGTTTCATCTAGTTCGGTAACTTCAGCAACATCACTTATATCTGCTGGCGTCCACACTGTTAAATCGGGAAAAGGGTTTTCAATCTCATCAGATGACGGTCTTGTTGTTGGTCCAACTTCAGCGTAGATTGGTTCGTCGTCAGACTCCATACCAATACTATCATCAGTTTTTTCATTTTCACTATTGATTTTAGACATGTTGCGGTCGATATCGCGGCTGAGTAGTTCTGGCTGCAAAGACATATCAAAATTCTGTTTCAAGTTCATAGGGTTATTACTCCTGTTAAGCATATCCACCTGCATAGAAACGTTTCTATTATGTTTCCACAGTGAATTTCTTTTGTCGACGGGTTCTGATGCACGCACTGAACCTGCTGTGGGACGTTTAATCGCAGACGACATATTTAAATTCAAAGAACTGCTTCTTTCCCGTTTCTGAGGTACGGTCATGCCGTCGTTATCTTTCAAAAATCTCTCGATTGCGATTGGTTGATACAAATCTTCGTTCCCAGCAATAACCGACTTATTTCCAAGAGGCCATACTTTAACAGTTATATCGTCATTTTTGTTACTACCTCTTGTACTCTCTGAATCTGAATCACTGGATGATGACAAACTGATTGTACGTTCTTTCTGTTTTCTGTTTTTGTTCTTTGCGAACGGGAGTGTAAAGAGTTTCTTTTCACCGTTATTGAACTTCCGTTTTATTTTATGGGATGATGGTCTTTCCGGAAGTGACGGTGGGACAGACTTGGGATCAATTTTAGGATCCATTCCAAGATGTTTCACCAAATTCTTTTTGCCTTTTCTGAAATTATCTAGGTCTTCATATTCATTTTCTTTTTCATCCGTTTTGAAGTCACCGGTAGAGTTACATTTTCTAAGTTTTGGTTTTGCACGTGCGTATGCATTTTCTGTACTGTCTTTGATATCACTTGTGTTTTCGTCTATTGAAACGTCTTGGTAAATTCCGTTGTCAGCTGTATCAGTTACCTCACTCCTTATGTTTCCGTTTGCATTCTTGAACTCTGCAGCTGTAACTTCTACTTCTTGAATTTCGACGGTCAAAGATGTAGCATTGGAATTTACTGGACTAGTTTCTTTTCCTTCCACCGTTGATGAAGTGGAGACTGCACTATCGAAGGAATTTGTAGAACGATTTGAGGCTACTCCGCGTTCAAACTGAGCAGCTTTGTCTACCACGGAGAATAAAATTCCAGAATCTCTGGATCCAACAGACGCGGAGCGACATGACACGGAGGAATGGGATGACATGTTTGACAATGATCTGGTTTTATCGTCAAAGAATACAGGTTTTGAGTTCTTTATGTCCACATGGCTGTAACCATGTTCATCTAAAAGAACTTTTGTTTCATAACCCGGCTTAGCTACTGTAAATGTCGATATAATGTTACCAACTGGTGGTGTACTTTTCGGAAGATGAAATTCAACTGTGTTATAATCAGACGCCTTTTCTTCGTCAGCAACTTCAACAGGAGAGGACAGAAGGTCTCCTGTTGATGTACACTCATTAATTGCAGTGGCTTCAAATGTAACACTCTGTCGCTTTTTTCGCTGAGCGTCTCTGGCGTCGTCTGAATGAACACTTCCCGTCTCAAGACTGTTGTCAGAAGTTCTTGATGTTATTTGCTTATTGGAAGTAGTTGCCGAAGTCTCGAGAAGGTCTTTGTAACGTTGTTCCACGCTACCGGAAGTTCCACTCCTCGTGCGACATGCACTTTCCACATTTCCCTTATTGCTAGTTACAGACTTTTCAGCAACCGAACTTAGTTTGTCTCGTCTCTTTGCTTTCTGGCGATTAAGTGCTATGTAAATGTTTGCTTTGATTGTGGCAAGAATTTTGGCGACATGTTCGGAACGGAACTGGAAAATCGCTTCACCACATTCTGATTTCCTGAAAGAGCAAGAAAGTATATTTACTGACTGTCAAAAGATAAAATGTATGCATAAAATGCATTTAATAACTCTAAAAATACTTTATTGAAATTAATGTGAGGTAAACTACTTAAAGTTTCAGAAATTTCAGTCTGTGGACTATAAAAAATGTCTTCTTTGTACAAGAAATTTCGACATTCCATCTCTTAGTGAAATGTTCGAGCAGTTAGTTATATGAACACAGTTAAGAAATACTTACGGTCCGCATTCGATGGTCAGAATTTCAATAGTCGGGTTTTCGGTGTCTTTCACCAGATGAAACCGTTTCAACATGGTCAAAGACCATTCATAGGAGTTCTGTTTCTCGCTGACAATGGCGATCACTTCCGGGTTAACAGTCATAGAGTAGCTCCCCGCTAACGACAGTCTCGTGGCGTGGTCGTTGGAGATAATCAAAACCGGAAACACAGCTGCAAAATAATGCGACAGTATTAGTTATGTGGTTAAATAATTTCTAAATAATACAATAATTTATGGAATGTTGACATCATTTTGCATACATATGTTTATGTTAGGCTTTGCGGCCAGTGCAGACCAAGATCTGCCTGCACTGGTCGCTATTCAGTCAGTAAATTTTCAGTGAACACCCCTTCAAATAATAAATGGTATTGTCCAAATCGAATTATGGACCAGTCCATTTTAGAAAGTTAGCAACTGAACCATTTATACCCAAGCGTTCAATAGTTCCACTTTGGGTCTACAATATTCTTCTTTGAATGTAGACGTTTCTTCGTTAAACTGGTTAAGCACGCAAATCGTTTGTAAAAGATAATTATGTCCAAGATGTAATTTTGTATTTTGATTGTATCCTTGACACAGCTTTCTTTTATAAATCATAAACAGAGATAAACTGTCATAACACCGTCAATGTACCTGAAATACAGTCGCAACAGAAAGTACTTTGATTGTTATGTGCAAGAAAAGATGTAATATACATACCATTTTCTTCTTGCTGTGGGAAGAAGATCTTTCTGAAAGTTGAAATCCATGTCTGAGTGTCAAGCTCGGTCTCTCCAGCTAAGAGAAGGACGGGTTCTTTTTCCACGATTTCGAAAGCGTGTGCATGCGTCTTTGATTTGGCGGTGCGAATGTCTGTTACAAATTCTAGTATAAACGTCTGCTTGTCGGCGGGAGAATTTCTAGCAGTCTTCTCGTCGGCATATACGTCGACCTTTGCCGCAGACCTGTCGGCGGATCGCATGGACATCTCGTGAACGATGACCCATTTTTTCTTCCACGACTGAAAATTGGAAAAGACATATTAATAAGACAAGCAGTTAATTAAATGTCTAAACTTATTGGGACAGACTATATATATGTAGAGTCTTCTAAAAAAAAGAGAGAAATCTAAGTCCGAAGACTATTGTACATCAACTTTAAATTATGTAAGACATAAGTGAACAATGATATCCTAGAAATCAGCATCTACATTACATTTAATTTAGAATTAACTATTATCTTGTTTAAATGATTTCGTCGATAAAATCTGCATTATATAAAGTTCATTTATCCGGGGTAGTGGGTCAGATGTAGATAAAAACGCTGAACAGAGGGGTCATTGTAATGTCGTAAACAGACACATTGTAATTAACGCTGATTACATCCTAATTTTGTCTCTTCATTGGTTTTAAATTCTATTGTTTTTACAATACACAGATGTTAAATTTGGCAATGTACGTTTGATGAAAATATTTCAGACATTTTTGGCGGTGTGGGCAGACGACATTTCTAAATGTATGCACTCAGCATGTTATTGACTTCAGTTTAATGGAAACAAAATCTTTGACTACCATAGACTCGCTTCTGTTACGAAGCCATGGTAAAATGATAAGAACAGAAATCTAGTCGTCAATTTTTTTTAAGGTGAATTATTTTTTAACCAAACTTTATTCAGTAGAATTTACGGAGACGGTGAGTGTAATAAACGGCGATAAGTTAATATATGTTAACTATGTAGTAAACAAATAACAACTTTACCAAAATTCTTTCCAAGGTCAAATTATTCTGGTCTTGAGGACAACTCCTCGTTTAAAAAATGATAATTATCATTTCAAAAGTAGTAGCTTTTTCTTCAATTTACCCTTTTTTAATTTTAATTGTTTTATTCAACAAAATTAAAGGTGTGATTTTGTCCGCCTTGGTCAAATTGATAAGGTTGTGTGTGTGTGTGAGTGTGTGTGTGCGGGGGGGGGGGGGGGGGGGGGGGCGGATTTTGTCCTACACTTCATTTACCAAAGCCTATTACCAACACAGCTAACATTAAATACCAAATGCCGTTACAATAATTAAATGAAGTACGAATATGAGAGACCTAAAATCTGGTTTAAAATGGTGTATTGACGAAGACGATGAATAAAAGAAAACTTCTTAGCCCCAATCATGATTTTTATACGACATGTAGCCAGTCTACGAACATTACCAGAAGCAAAAAAAAAAAAAAAAAACATCAAAATTGACAGGAGGCTGTTAAACCCCTACTGGGAACTCTATAAGCCGTTATGTCATTTTTACGTCATATCTAATTGCTCAGTGCAGTTTTAAAGATTTTAACAGATGTTGCCGTATTCTGGAATCAATCCCATCCAAGGTCGAAGAGTTTAAGAAAACCTGGGGACTAAAGAAGAGCTGCCAACTTTGTGATCAATGTTATTTCATTTAAGCAGGAAAATTTACTGCTGTGGCTCATTTTTATGTCCGATATTTTACTTTTCTGGAAATTAGCAATTTATACTCGTATCTTTATTTTGCTCCAATATATAAGACTTTTTTTTCATAGTACATAACAAATACAATAATAAAACCATTCCTGCATTTTTAGCTCAAACAAGAAATAACTTTTATTTTATAGATCTTTGCTTCAAGCAAACAAAGAATATTTATATTCTCTCTATTTTCATTACCGATAAACAATAAATAGGAAACAATAAAAAAATCTAGATCATAAAACTCGGAATAGTTTATTGTTACAATAAGTAGGAAATAGGTAAAATTCTTACCTTGAGTTTTCTTCCTTTGATCTTTGGCGGTTGTTTAATGTCGATATAACCCGAGTACTCAATTCCTCCCTCAATCATCTTGTATGTCCGTACGTGCGGTGCCGATACACTTCTTTTTCTCCGTTTGAATGAATCTAGCAAATAAACAAAGAGTTGTCCCTATTTATAAGGTCTATTCAAAGTATTATATAGCGACTTCTCTAGAAGCCACTTGGCACATCAGTAACCAGATTGATTTTTTTTTTCACATCACTGCTCCTTGTATGAAAACAGTATTAATTTTACGTAAACAAAGCGTCCCATCTTAATTAGTTGGACACAGATAACAGAAGAAAACTCGGTCCCTGGTTGAAACAGTTTTATACAGTGTAAAGCCGAGATGTCTCGTCTGTATCAAGTGAACTTGGCTTTGTTATCTAGTCCCATGCAAATGAGGATGATTTAAAACCTCGTTCACATGATGTCATTTCTGAACTGTAACTAACTGGTTTAAAGCCTCGTTTACACGACATAAATTGTTTGTAAGTAAAACAACCCAATTTCAGTGCAGTATCTACCACTAACACATCATACCTTATAAAGATGAAAATACCAATATATATAATACTGTATAATTCATTTTTTTCATGGGCGGAGGAATGGGAGGTGAGATTTAACGCCAATAGCATTTCCCTGCAGTAATTTGTAAGTAGGAAAAGTATCAAAATGCTTGTGAATCGGAATGCGTATATTAGCCGAAAAGGAATTGCCATATATAGGCAATTAAAAAAAAAACAAAGAAAAGTATATAATCAATTTGTAAGACATAGCAAAAAAGATGAATAAGTTTGGTCCTTTTTGTCAGAAATGAAATGAAAAAAAGGTAAACAGAAATAGAAAAAAAAATAGATACTAGTATAAACAATGTTATCAATATTCATATCAGCATGCCTGTATAGATATAGTATACATCAAATAAAGTTATCAGCTCAAACACACAGAAAATGGTCCGGATATATACCCATATCAGTCAAGGTGGTGGTACTGTCTTACTGCTACATCGTTCCCTCAAATTTTTCACATATCACACAATTTTGAATGGTATGTAAACATTATCTTAAAATATCGTTAGCAATTTTTGGCTGTATTTCCCAAACGTTGTTTTCGCTACTAAGCCTTAAGTAATTGTTAACAGAAATGTGTTTAACGTTGTCTTTTTTTTTTTTTTTTGTTGTTGTTGTTTTTTTTTTCAAATAATTTCCAGAAAGTATTCAACACTCTGTGATTTATAGGCGCTATTTTTTTATTATTTTTTTTATTTTTTGTATACAACATGTTAAATAAAAGATTCATTACTAACTTACTAACATGTTTTTGTTAAGTACCTTTTAAAGGCAAACTGCGTTTAAGCGAACATATGTAATCACGCACCTGTAACGTTCAACTTGTTTTCAATTTTAGTGGTTGTACGCACCTACTTAAAAAAATGTTTCAAATATGTAAATTAAAATATTTAAATTATGTATGATATTGGTTTTAAGGTTTTACCCTAGGCACGATGAACGAATATGCAAAATATATGGTGTAGTAAGATTCTATTTGATTCAAATTAACTCACGATTAGACAGTTCATGTGAGTGTGAATATGCATGTTTGTTATGTAAACATATCCGACAAAAATATTTAGCTACCATAATTATGCAATGCATCTAATTTATACTGTACAAATACACAAAAAATACCTTACAAGAAAACATTTTGTCTCTAAATCCCACATTAGCTATCTAAAACAGAACTAAACTAACAATGTTGAGATTTCTGATACATTCTATGTTCACGTGGAGGCTGCCACTTGCTCGCAATACACGAGTTCCGACAATACACCATGTGACACATTGCACGTGCCTGACTGGAACCGGAAAAGTCTAATTTTCAGACTATGTTTGAAATTAACATGTATATTCGAATTTGACACCATAAAAGACTATGTTGTAAAAATATCTCTTAAATTCGAAGGCCTATCATAAAATAAATTTCATGTATTCCGAATTTGAAAAACAGAAAGAAAAATGCTGATATTTTAAATACAAACCTTGTAATTCTTTTCTTTAAACACACTAAAATGTGTTTATTTTTTTGTTAAAAAGAGTCTGACTGCCTTGAAATAATAAATTCTGTTTCTACACTGTATCACTTTTAGAATTCTGAAAACATTTAATTCCATCAGTCAGTTTTTTCAAATTATATATTCCAATTTAAACACTGCTCTTCTTTATATTTAGCTATACTTTAATCATGTCCATATCAGCAAATTATCTATTTAATTGATAGTTGTCTATTTAATTTATAATTAACCACTTATTCATAATTATCTCATAAACTGGTACATCGATTAAAATGTATCGATTTCACAAACTGTTCCGCCAAGACAGAAAGTAATGCTTTCCCTTTAAATTATTGATTTTTTTGAAACCATTTTAATCCGATGCTACTACTTAAATTTTGATTGCCCATCTATTGAATAGGAAATTGAAAAGATTATTGTTGATTATTTGAAAATAGGGGCGCTGAAATACATTAAAGAAACTTTTTCTTTCCCACGAATGTGCTTGAACAAGTTGTGCGTAGTTTCACTTTTAAGTATATTTAATATTTCTTGATATTAAACGAACATAATTGGCATGCAAGATAGATAAATCACGAAAGAACCAAGAAAGTTAATTGATATATGATATTTCAGCGTACTTATTTTTTTCTTTCAAGAAGCATATCGACATTATCATAAAACAGTGTCCATTCAAAATTTGCATGAAATACACGAATTTGAGATAAG
Organism: Mercenaria mercenaria; assembly: GCF_021730395.1. NCBI lineage: Eukaryota > Metazoa > Mollusca > Bivalvia > Venerida > Veneridae > Mercenaria > Mercenaria mercenaria. The sequence goes on along the minus strand of NC_069366.1, from coordinate 32,971,727 downwards.
AAATAAATATAACGATGTCATTATATAATTGTTCACAAACCTTCAAGTTACTTTAACAAGTCTTCTGATATCTTTAAGAGATTCTAATATTTTTTGTTTGTTTAGTGTATAATACTATACAAATATTATACCAGATATACACATATAATCACTTAAAAGTTTTCAAACTGAATACTGCCATCAGTTCTTTTTACCGAAATAAATATTCCATCATAAATATTACTCATCTGTTTAGAATAAATGATACTATAGTCAATCTTCGTAACTATCTCTTTATCACTATCAATAAAATCAATTAAAATAATTAATTAAAATACTACATTACCTATCTGGTTTTTGGAGTATTGCTAAATTATTGATTTTAAATGACGCTATTAATTATCATTAACTTTGCTAGATTTTATATTAAACATGAAATTGCGAAGATTATGCCTGGTTAATTATTTTATACCGAGATATTTGAAACGAATTTATTATTATTATTAGTGTGTGGGTGTGTGTGGGAGTGGGGGGTGAAGAGGTTGGTAAGTTAAAAAAAAATAAAGCACAATCTCAAGTAAAATTCAAGTTGAAAGACTGTGATGCATTTTTTTAAAAGTATATGTCCTTAGAAATTTATTTACGAACTCTGTAACTTTTCTGCCTTGATCAGTCGCAGAAAAAATACAGAAAATTAAATTAAAAACAGTTTGGCTTGGTGTTTAGGAACATACAGGATACAGACACAGACATTACATTATGAGGTATTAAAAACAACAAACGAAAGTATGTTTGCGTCCTATAGATATTCAATTAAGAATTAATCGCTCAACCTTGATAGCTAATAACTCTAACAACAGTGACGTAAGAACAAACCACTAATTAGTTTAACAAACGCATTGAAACCAACGTGTTCAGTTATGTCACTAGGTTTTTGAAATAAATAAACAAACAAATGAATAAATAAATAAATAAATCGGCATTGAACCCGCTGATAAAATTTTTAGACATACTATCAACCTGAAGATAACGGCGTCCAAAAACTACATAAAAATAAAAAAAAACAACACATAATGTTGATGTTTTATCAATACTTATACTGCGGGACTAACGCAATAGGTTATTTAACAGGCCACACGTGAGTTTTCATAACTTCCTTATTACTCGTTAATGCCTTCCTCGCCTAAAAGCGTTTACCACCAGAAACTCTTGATACTTTTGCTCATACACTTTGATCGAACTTTTTTTTTTTCGCGGATCAAATATGTAGGTATCGCACACACTGGAATTTGGGCGAAATGCTCGAAGCCAGTATTGAATTTAGAAGAGTGGCAGACGTTTTGTGCCGAGGACAGCACTCGTTTTATCAAAATCCATCAAGTGACAAGAAATTACAAACAGAAATGTTACATGAATCCAGCGATTTTCCCGTGTGTATACGATACCAAAAAGTCACATGTTTTGGCCTCCCTGTAGAAGCACAGAGCATAACTAAGCAAATTCATAGCACAAGTGCTGGTCCAATTTTTATATGCCAGCAATGTATATATATATATATATATATACCTACCCCTAAAAAGTAAGAAAACGGAAAAATAACACGTTTAAACGATTCTAGCGTTGTATTTTTTTTTATTCCCCCCCACCCACCATGTTTTAAGCGCTGGGTAGGGCAGGGGAGTGGGGTGAGGGGTGAAAGACTAGGCTAGCACCTGTTTGGCCGGTTTGCCTTTTGTTTTTGTTGGGTTTAACGCCGCATCGACACAATCATAGGTTATATGGCGACTTTCCATCTTTGATATCCGTGCATTACGCCACCACGGGCGGACACCTGGGTAGAAACACCAACCTTCCGTAAGCCAGCTAGATGGCTTCCTCACATGAAGAATTTAACAACCCGAGTGAGGCCCGAACCCCTCACTCGAACGCACGTCGGTGAGGGGCAAGTGATTCAAAGTAAGTGACCTTAACCACGAAGCCCCCTAACCCCCTCCACCCATCAGTCGGTTTACATCATAACTACTATAAGAACAATTACTAAATAATAACTAAGGAATAATTAAAAACAAATAAGAATCTGGTCATTTTTGTGCCAGGTCAGAGCGTGTACAAGCATGATATACATAAAAATGATGATGATGACGATATTGACGATGATGATGATGATGGTGATGCTGACGACCGACAGACGAACGGACAATTACAACAACAACAGCAACAATAACTGAATAGATAGAATAAAAAATAAAAAAAAAAATAAAAAAAATAGTATAATAAAATATATTAAAATCGATTACTCACCAACACGGTAGGTCCGCAGGCACGGCACAGAGGGCGGATGGAAGGTTCGACCCCTCTCGTACTCGTACAAGAACATCCTGCCAAACATAAAAGTCTCGAACGCCACTTCACTAACTTTATTTCACATTATTTTCACCGAAAGATTCGAAAAGTTGTAAGACACTCCTTTTAATGCACTGTCACTAAAAAAGTCATTTTTCACTCTAAAAGGTGACGCGTTACAAACATCGTCGTTAACATCCAACAGTTTCGCAACTTTTTCTTTTTAAGACTGACACCCGTCTCTCGAAAATTGAAATGAATTATCAGTCAGAAGCATTCGCTTAACATATTGTTTTTATTACATATTTTCTAACGTTAACCACATGTGCAAAATGCAATGGGATAGTTCGTTATTTTGATTTTTGTGTTTACATTTCACTAACTTCCGCTTTTCGATGTTTAGGTTGGAAAGACATTAACATGTGTCTCAAGGGGTTTAAAGGGTTAAATTGCACACTTCGTTAACCACAGATTGCGATACAATACATCTGTGGTAGCATTTAATGATCAGACTATGCAAGGTGGTAATTTGTTATCAGATTTTTATCGATTTATCGATAGTTGTTTTACCAAATTCTATGATGTTTTTTTTCGGTACGGCTTACCTTTATCAAAAATATTTAAAAGTTTTCGTTTACCAGACACTCTGTCTCGTGTTTATTTGTGGACGTGTTTGAAATATGATAAATAAAAGCTGGGAAAATCAAAACATATTTCGTAAGCATGCGAAATTTATTTGATACAAATAAATAAAACACTATAAAAAGTCTATAATAAATAAAGAGCATAATATCGTCTTAAGTAAAGGGAGGTAAACAACCGCTATCACAGTACCGTTCAGTTACATTATGAACAATAAATTGAGAAAAAAGGTATGGTTAATAAAAATAAATTAATATAGATATTTACCAAACTAAAAAAAAAAAATCAGTTCGTGGCCACAAGAGTCGTTTTACTGCTTAAAACATAATCTTGCCACAGAACTTTAAGACATGTCTTTAATATTATTTTCATATATAGATGGAAATATATTTTAGAGATGTCATACATCACATAGGATATAGACAAGCATCAAAATAGATCAACAGTTAAAATTAGCCCCTTCATATATGTAGAAGACAAAACGACCTTTGATTAAAGAAATAAAACAATAAACAAGTATACTGAATATGTCAGCTAATGTAAGGTGACATTTTTATATGATAATGATTTAAAAAAAAAAGAGAAGAACACATTTGTTATAGCTGACGGAAATTACAAAATATACGTTTTGTAATAACATGTTAACACAAACTAGATAAAGAGAAATGTAACGTTGTTTTAATTCTAGGTTTCTTAAATCCTTTAAGACAGAAAAAGAAAACGTATCGAAATTCAGAAAGACTTTGATCCAAATGGAAGCCTTTTTGTTTCTAAGGCAACGTAAAACAAGATTGTGGTTTTAAATGTATTTTAGATATTTTTCAAGAAGAAGCAAAAAGTTATCATGCTTCATGTTTAACTCATGAAACTATATGATAAATCTGTAAAAACGGATATTTTCCTAATACGGCAGAATATAAAACCGCGTCAATGGTTAGCCATTTTAGCTATATCTTTTTTAATAATGGTCCGATTGAAAAACTATCCTTCAGTATAATGGATGGAAGCTTGTTTTCATATAAAATTCACTAAATATCTGGCATTCCTTTCCCTTTAACAGTTTAAAATAAACAAAGATAGACAAGACCTGATGTTCACAATTTACAGATCATTAAATAAACATATCTTAGTTATTATCTAAAGTAGAAACAGTAATAATTCACAGGAGAAACAGGACCGATACACCAAATATTTCACTATGTGTGAAAGAACCATTTACTTACTTTTTGAGCTGCTACATATACGCAGTTATAAATATCGTGCTAAAAGTCATAAGAAAGTTTTATTTAAATGTTAATGCTTGTAAGATATATTTCTAAGTCTCTTCATCGAAAGTCCACTGCGAACTGGCAATACAGTCATGCAAACTATTTGTTGCACGAAATAACGTGCTTTTTATAATACCCATAACGTCTCGCACACTTTGGATCCCGTCCTCGTCTGATTCCTCGAACACAAATGTACTGGTTCCATACTTACTTTCCCTGGAAAAGAAATACGAAAGTAAGTCCGGAATGATGACAGTTTTTAGCTACCGGGATATTTGTATCAGCTCGGAGCTTTAAGAACTGTGTAAGTAATAATCAGACTCGAGACAAAATATATTATGCTCTACGGACGTGGCTATTCGTCCCCAAACGTCACGTTATTTCATGTGGCGAAGTTGTTAAGCTATCAGCAAAGATACGCGGTCATGTAATAGTCTGTCTACCGACTAGATAATCTTTTTTTTTTAAAATAATCTCAATCATTTCTCAAATAAATTCTGACTGGTCTTTCTTAATTGGCTCTGATTATCAGAAGAAAAGGGTTATAATTGTACAAAATTTGAATATAGCCTCTAGACTTATCTCAAGTGAACAAAACACAGGGTCTGAACATAGTCCAGTTCAGCAAACTGTCTTAAAATTGACTACTCTAAACATAGCCTGAAAACCAAAAGATAATCATATTTAGAAAGATTTTTGTGTTTCATACGGATTGATTGTTTACTTTATTAAAAAAAAAAAACAAACAAAAAAAAAAACAAAAAAAAAAAATGATAAAAGCGCGGAGTTCCAATCAAATTCTTTGCAGGAACAATAAACAGAAAACTGTATTACTGAACTGTTGTAAAAGAAATTAAACAAACAGCAGCTTCCTCAAACACAAAAGTAGAAATTTTTTTGGATTGGCATATTGGCACAATTCGTGACGTATTCTACGCTCCTAAAGGCGCGAACGGTCAGTTAGTAATATAGCAAAACAGTAATTATGAGTTATTACGACCATTCTCCGTTCAGCTCACGAATTCTGCCGCTATAAAATCTGACAGTGTTTATCTAATGTCGAAAAGGGTTCCAGTTACCGTCCCAAATGGCCTAAAATGCAGTACATTGAATTTCGTTTAGTATGGTCATAGTTATTATCTTGTGAAGCATGTTTAAAAAGGGAGATAATTCTGAAACTATTTATGACTGATTGTTAAGTAACTGTACAAAAAGAGAGAAAAAATTGTTTCAGATAGCATTATTAACCAATCAAAATAAAATTTGACATAATTAATGTATAAATGTAACTTTTATTGCAAAGGAGGCGTAGCTACGGATGACCAATGGAAACACCCTACCCCTTAGTGACACATGATAGTAAACGTGACAGCGGACGTAATCTAACTTCGAAACAAGGGGACGTGAGTTACAGCCCTTGTTCCTCCAACTAAAAAATGCCAACATTGAAATAAAAGTTCCATGTATGGTAGCTTTACACCTGACACGTTAAAGGCCCAGAGAAGCTTCTGAAATTGGAGCGACTTCTGTATCCTGCTCTATTACCCCCAATTTACATTACTAACAGCCTTCTGGAGGTGACGACAGTAAATAAGCTTACAAACAAACAAATAGTAAACGCATAAGCGCCCAAACAAGTCCTAATCAATGTCCAGTTATATTCTTAAACAAAACGCGGAAGCATTTTCTTTTGATTGTATTTTCTCGAGGTGCTCGACGGATTTATTCCACCCCACCTGGACCACACTTTACTTTGAACATGTGCCAATGCAACTGCCCTATATAATACAACACTGATTTTCAATTTCACTTTCTGTAATATACTTACGGCACAGTTTCAATCAAAAGGCGAGACTGCGGATTTTCCTTCTCAAGTCTGAACCTTGCCATAGTTGTGAAAGGTAGACTGACTGACTTCGTTGGATCTTTATCTCCAAACGGTTCCACCGGAGTGGATCGACTATCTCCCTTGTGGAGAAGACTTATCGTTATGGCAACCGTTGTCACACGAATGTCATAGACTCCTTCCACTAGATGTATCCGACTGGTGTCACCATTTGAAATTAACTTCAGACTTATTTTATCTGAAATAAAGTTAGGATTCTTTAAACGCTTTGGATACGAACTACTATGACACAACGACCCTCTCCCAATGCCACCCTCAGTCCAAAGATGAGAAATAATTAATTAGAGGGAAATGACTAGTATTAATGTTCCTTTTTACCATATATATTACTTACACATTTCGTTTTCTTTAGAAATTGTATGAAACAATAATACAAGTGATTTCCTTCGAACTACATTGTAGTGTCTCTCATTTATATGCGTGTGTGTGTGCGGGCGGCTGGGGGAGGGGTGTGGATGCGACTTTATGTCAAAACGACTGTGCAAGCACCTATGGCGTAAATATGACTGCTGTGCAATCATCGCTATGGGACAGCCTGTACCTAGCGATTTTAGTCCATTTTTATTTTAAAAAATAGCTCTTACAGGACTTTATGACACTGATTGAGCAGTTACGCCTTATTCCTTGAAACGCATATATTATAAATTCAAAAAATCTTTTGATAAAGAAAATCTAAGGACAAGTGAGTTTTTTTAATGTAGGTATTGCTTTACCGTGTGAATCTATCTGTTCAAGTGCATCCGGCCAAAATATTTTCCGCAGAGTCCAGATCCAATCCCGACTTTCTAGTTCTGTATCCCCTGACATCACAAGGACTGATTTACCCGCGGAGAATATTTCAAATGCGTGCAGGTGCGTCTTTGACGTCACCATGGTGATGTCACTTATGTTTTTAAGCTGATAGGTATCAACAAGATTTTGACTGTTTTCCTTGTAAATGTTCAGCTCCATTATGCCGTTTTCTCCCTCCACTAGGTCAACACGCCTCGTTTTCCATGGCTGAAACACGCACATAATACATAGCAGGAAAGAATGTGATATAGTTGCAAGTGAAAAATAAATGTACCCGCAGCATACAGTTTCGACGACTTTTAATACAGGATTTGGTCACACAGGTTCGAGACACACATTTCCGGAAGGTTGCTGGTAACTGCACCTCCACAACATACACAAGCAATTCTAACGCAACACAATAGAATTTCTGAGCATAGATGGAAACGTATGATCATAATCCATCCGATATTGATATAATTTTTCATTAAAATAAAGGCAGTCCTTTCATAGTTTTGTACTTTGTTTCGTGTTTAAATTCCTCTGAAAGCTAATGGCAAATATCTTGACCGGATGGCATCAATTAAGGCAGGACAGGCACCTGTTCTGAATATATTCCTTACTTGGGAGTTCGACAATGGTGAGACTCATACCGTCGATTGTAAAAAAGTATACTACTGGCAAGACATGTATAATTAGTCACGTGATATCTAGATAAGTTATGTTATAAGTAACAATTTCTGGACTTACCGGAAGTCTCCATCCTCGTGCTAAGGACGATGTTGCGGGAGATTTTACATCCAGGACACCTGTCCTTAGTATCTTCTGCCCTACCATACTGTCCTATAACTGGTTTCAGATGAGTCTGAAGAACACAAGTGGTTTAGGTTTGGTCAAACCAACACAGTACAGACAGTCATGACAACATCTACTGAGGAAACGATAGTCCCACTTTGTCCGCAAAAGGTGGAATAGTATTTAGTATTTTCATAGTATTTTCAATTTATTACATGCTTTCATTGGATAACTGTACAATGTAACATTGAATATCTGGTAAATTGACAACAAAAATCTATCAACTACATTTGTCACTGGTTGCGCGGACCAAATAGGTAACAGTTGGCCAATTCGGCCATTGAAAAGGTATCATTTAAAAAGATTTTATCTTCACTCGCTCTTGAAAGCACGCGCTTTCACATTATAAACTTACTGTTTTGGTTTCACAGTTAATAGTCAAAGTCAACTGAAGGACCATGGGTAAACTGTTTACACTATTAACCGGCAAGTTATTCAATAAGAGTTTAACTACATGATACCAGGAATACATTTTTATAACTTCTGTCTTCAAGTTTTGACTTTAGCCCAGCAAAATTTAGTGTTTAACTATAAACCGGTCAATATCAAAGTACAGACCAACAGTTTATAATATAAGGAGTTGTGTAATAATTCAAAATATTGCATCTGATGCACACTTGTTGGCAGATATTTCGACGAAAATAAATATATCAGATTATGCGGTACGTTTTAAAGTTAAGTTTAAAAGTGAAAACGTTAAAAAAAACTTCGAAGCTGGAAAGCCTCTGAACATATCCTGTCAAGTGCATGTACAAATGGACGTCTGGTATACGGTTCAATATACCTATAAACGAATTGCGATCACATGATAAGTGTAACTTTGTGTTACATTTTGATGTATTCTGATGTTCCGTATTTGACATGCAGATATGGCTTGAAAAATACAGCTTGTTTTTCTTTCATCTTTTTATCTCAAAGAAAAAAACAAGAAATAAAAAAATGATTGTGTGCTGGGTTTGCACTTTTCAGAATTTCCTGTTTTGTAAAACCATATGAGCCGCGCCATGGGAAAACCAACATAGTGGGTTTGCGACCAGCAAGGATCCAAACCAGCCTGCGCATCAGCGAAGTCTGGTCAGGATACATGCTGTTCGCTTTTAAAGTCTACTACAATTAGAAAAACCGTTAGCGAACAGCATGGATCCTGACCAGACTGCGCGGATGCGCAGGCTGGTCTGGATCCATGATGGTCGCAAAGCCACTATGTTGGTTTTCTCGTGGCACGGACCATATACATGCTTACAGATTCAATTTGTGTGTGATAAAATTAAATTGGCAGTTCATGGCCAATTGTGTTCTGAATTAAGACATGGTAATCGGACATTGATAACAGTACAAGTTATATACACAGTATTATAAGTAAAATATTTGATTATGTGTCTAGCACCTATGGTACACGTATAAAAGGTCAGGATGTTAATACCAGATAAGATACTGTTTATTATAGATAGATAGATAGATAGATAGATAGATGTTTATTATTGTGGCATGAACGTTCGCTATAACATTTTAAACCATAATATGCTTTTAAAAGGCACCCGACCTAGTCATTTTAACATAATTCAATAAATAACTGGCAGGGTTCAATAATCCGACAACATGCAATAAACAAGTTATGTTTAGAAATTCAGTTCAATATAAACAGGTATAAAAGTACCTGCTTTCTGACGTGATGATTCTTATATAACTTGAGATGTTATTCTAACATATTTTAAAATACTTGTATATTATAATAATGATTATGTTGAATGTTTGGGCCACAGTTATCGTGTAATATTGTAAACGAACTACATGTAATTTAAATCAAAGATGATGATGTTTTTTTTGCAAAAAAAAAAAGAGAAGAAAATGAATGGTATCTTATAATCCCATCCTAATTTGAAAACATTATAATATGTGAACGTACTTAACGCTATACAAGAATGTGTAAATACAGATGAGCCGCGCCATGAGAAAACCAACATAGTGGCTTTGCGACCAGCATGGATCCAGACCAGCCTGCGCATCCGCGCAGTCTGCTCAGGATCCATGCCGCTCGCTAACAGTTTCTCCAATTCCAATAGGCTTTAAAAGCGAACAGCATGGATCCTGACCAGACTGCGCGGATGCGCAGGCTGGTCTGGATCCATGCTGGTCGCAAACCCACTGTTGGTTTTCTCATGGCACGGCTCAGATATCATTTTAATCTTATATCTAGTCGCACTTAACAAGTTTAAACTTCATAAAATCAAGATACTCACATTTTAAATAAATCCACTGTTATTCTGTAAGAATGTAACTTAGACCGTGTGTAATGTATCTATACTTAATTATAACACGGTAATAATGAAAAATAGCAGTCCAAATACATCTATTCGGAAATCAATAAACTATTTACGACCGAACAAGTTTAGAACAATATTGATTAAACTTAAAAACATGTCGCGTCAAGAAATTAAATGGAAGAAAGACAACTCTTGTCGCGATTCACAAACTTCTGTTAAGGATTACCGTCCCTGGAATAGACAAATTGGTGATAGTGGGTTTATTTTTTGGCTTATCATATTTTGGTAAAGTGATGGATTTGTTCAGAACATTAATGTATGATTATCTGCACTTACATATTAGCTGAGATACAAGTTTGTAAAATGATCTTGCCTCCCTTTTCGTTTGGCTGCACAACCAATAAGGATGGAAATAAATGAATTTGGAACCTCAGTTTTCAGTAAAACTTGCCTTTGGTTGTATAATTATATCTAATGCAATACTATAATGGTAAACTGAAATCGGCAAAAGAAATACTAAATTTCTGAATACTTTCTTAGATACAAAATTTTATAAAAACAAGATATATCTTTGTAATAGTGATCCATCCTGCTGAATATTAGCGAAGGCAAGATGTCATAAAAAGCTGCTTAAACCTTTAAATTGAAAATCCATATAAGAAACGCCTCATTCAAACTCATTGTACAATATTTTGTTAACCGTGGTTCAAAATTAGAAAAGAACAATTACATTTGCAAATCTGATGATTTAAAAGAATTATGCTAGTTCACAATAGACTGGTCAGAGGAATTTCACTGACACAATCAGTAGCGCGTTGGGCCACCTCTACTGACAATCACAGCAGCAAGACATCGCCCCATTGACCGCAACAGGTACGTAGCAGATACCGTGGGATTCTGGTCCACTCCAGGTGGAGAGCTGCTTTCAGTTCCTGGACGTTGGCAGGCAGTGATTGACGTTGACGTAACCGCCGTCCAAGGTAATCCAAGACGTGTTCAGTCGGATTGCAGTCACTGAATGTTGCTCGTCTGTAAAAAGTTCCTGGTGACACGTGCAACGTGAGGTCGCGCGTTGTCATGCTGAAAGACCAAGCCTTGACGTTGACGGAATATAGGGACAACCGCAGGAGGTAATATCTGGTCGACGCCTGACTGTGAGATTACCTTGGCACACGAGTTGGGACTTAAACCAATGGTTGATGGCTGCCCATACCATAACTCCGCCTTCACTGTAAGGATTATGCTGCAGAACGCAATTTTTTAGCGTAACGTTCATGACGTCGTCTGTATTAACACCACGTACTGCCGACACTGACCGCGATGATTGCAGGCCCCAATTAGACGTTGGTGACAGTGACGTAGCGTAAGAACTAGACAGCGTCAGGGCCTGTGCAGATAATTTCCCGTTCTCTAAGCCGGTTTTTCACTGTATGTCGACTTATAGGCCGTACACGGTTATCTACCACTAAACGTGACGTGGATTCAGCCTTCACAAACCTGTCATGCAAATGGCGATGGCGTATGTAATTGTCCTGCCGTACTGACGTTACACGCGGTCTACCCGAACGAGGCTTAACGACAAGCGTTCCAGTGTCTCTAACACGCCGAACGAGACGCAGTATTGCCGAACAAGAGACGTTAAAACGTCTAGCGACTTGTTCTTGCGTTCGCCCACATTCGAGCATGGCCAAAACTTTGGACCTCTCTTCGAAATTTAGCCTCGGCATGATCAAAAACTGATTGTCAGAAAATATGGTCTTATGTCGAAAAACACATGTACCTGTGTAAAATTATCTCAATAAAACCACAAGTTAACACACACGGGCTGCACGATGAAATCATGAGCAGGTACGTGAATTTAACAATGGACTGAATAAAATCTTACGAGTTTTGGTTGGCTGTATTTGTCGGTCAGAGTACATGTACGTTTCTGACATTGCCCAACACATTTAAACTATATATATTATAAAATAACGCCGACTTTCGATGGGGCGTTTCTTTATTTTGTCAGTATATTTCAACAAGAAGTATTTGTAAAACACGTCTGTCCCATGTGTACTTCCAATCGAGACATAAGCCTGTTGGGCTTAGTGTCACCCTCTCCCCCCCCCCCCCCCCCCCCCCCCCCAAAAACAACAACAAAAACACGCACAAAAAACATACATGTAAACACGTTATGAAGGTTGGTGGCTTCTCCAATTAGAGTATTTTCAGCCGAAATGCCACTGTCACCTCGACCTTTGACCTTCTGGCTCCTAAACGATAGGGGTCACTAATTTGTCACAGGTAATCAGCCTACGATGTTCGACAGTCTTAAGCAAGCCTTCTCCCGATGTTGACTGGAAACAATTTTGGCCTGCATGCAATTCCCTTACATATTGACCTACTGACCCAAAAACGTAACAGTCGTAGGTTCAATCATTTTCTCTTTTTTACGAATTTGTTTCTGGGTGAAAGCGACCTTTGACCTCAAAAACAAGCGGTGTCACCGGACTAAAAACAATTCCAAAGGTAAGACATTCTCCAGTTATTTCTCATAAATCATTTTCCCACTAAATGACCTTGTGGTTTGACCTTAGGCCTATTGATTATGGAAACAGAAGAGGTCATCAGGTGATCAGATGCAATCATGACTTCATATAGATCTAAACCTTTCCTAATTATTGACCACAACCCGTTTTTCAGTCTCAAAATCACTGTGACCATTATCTTTTACCCCTAAAATAGTAGGAGTCGTATGCTGACCACAAACAATCCCTAACTGAAGGCAAACCACTCTTATATTATTGATTAGAAACCAGATGTGTACCGACAAATACATGGATGGACATGAGAAAAACAATATATCCCAACTCCTTTGAAGGAGAGTATATAACGAACAAAAGCTCAGACATACTATCACATTTTGAACACTTTACAATGACTTATAAAATAAATAACATCAAAACATTCATAAATTATTATAAATAAATGACCAAACAACATATAAAGTACACGGCTCGTATGCACATATAGATCTCTTAGCGTAACAAAGAACAAACAAACACAACTTTCTTTACTGTCTTTTATTTATTTTTCCAATCCTTACAGTAAACTTTAATTCTTACTAAAATATAGGGGATTTAAGACGAAGAAGCCTGAATAAAGAATAACACAAAAACAAAAAACAAAAAAAAAAAGCAAGCTAGAGCTAATATATGGATGGGAGGTGTTATGGAAAAATGGACCACCTCCAAGAAAGACAGGTTGATAAGGAATGATGTTTAAAGATATCCAATGGCTATCATTCACTAAAATATTTTACATTTCGGTATTTACTTCAAAAGTATGAATCATCATCAAATATATTTACTTTTGTTAAATATATAAATTAATTGAGCATGTAGAGCTGCATTCATAATTAATTCTTACACAACCCAATTTGTTTCCTATTAAACAAAGAAGGCTGAAAATTGTGTATTATTATACAATTCATTTTTCTGACGTCACATTTATTACGTCATGGCGTCAAACGGAAAAGTGGCGTGCTGGAAAAGAAACCAACGGAAAACAGGCAAATATTTGATGGACATGTCGTCAAGGATGTACATAATAATCCTTGACAATGTGTTAGAATTGAAATATGTCTCAAACAGTGACTTGCTCTTGAATAAAATCACTGTTTGTTGTTTAGATACGTATTATTATTATCACTTGGGCTGCACCCTTGTGATATAATTCGTTCGCACCTAAACTCCAAACAATGATTTTATTCAACGATAGATCAGTGTTTGGGATATATTATTTCATAAATAGCATGCTGTAACAGTCGATTGTTTCAAAAAGCTTCCAATTATTTAGTGGTAGTAGGCCTACACATTCATACTGTGTTAAAGCTATACATGTATACAGTGTGTACTATTTTCAACCTAATGCATAGTACTGTTTATACAGATAAAACTTGTTAATTTTATGTTTACCTGAACAATATGTAGTATTTGTTCATGTTTTCAAATAAGAAATTTGGTGTAGTATACCTTTAAATGAAACTGAAAACTAAAATAACCCTAAAAGCTGTGAAATCATTAATATTCGTAAGGAACTTATTTTAGTGGATTTTGTGTTTGTATCAGGCCACAAAATTCAATCCAAACGAACATTTAAAATTCCAATACATTATCATCTTCAATTTATATCCCCATGAAATAGCTTTCCACGCCATGAGAAAACCAACATAGTGCATTTGCGACCAGCATGGATCCAGACCAGCCTGCGCATCCATGCAGTCTGGTCAGGATCCATGCTGTTTGCTTTCAAAGCCTATTGCAATTGGAGAAACCGTTAGCGAACAGCATGGATCTTGACCAGACTGCACGGATGCGCAGGCTGGTCTTGATCCATGCTGGTGGCAAATGCACTACGTTGGTTTCCTCATGGTGTGGCTCATATAATTTCAAGCCCACAAAATTAAATGATTTCACAGCTTACAAACATGTATAGTTTCTGGAACAGTGACTACTGTGTCTTATGCAAAATTAAACTGCCTTAGTGGCCACCTGTATTAAACAGACACTTGTGTTGAGCAGCCAGTAAGCTAACTTCCTAAATTGACATTTTGTCCTAATTTCCACCTGATTTAAAAAGCCACATTATGTCATTGTCTGGCTGGGTTTGACTGTAATACTACAACAAGAGTTGACGGAGGACAGCAATGCTCGACTATTTAAAATCTTGTCCCTAGAAAGAAGTTAAAATAATGAAAACATAGAAAACAGGTATGAGAAGAGAATATTAGACAATGTTTCACTGTAACACAGTATTCTACTTTATAGCTTTGACAGAATAATTCATTTACAATGCAATGATGATTAGTAGATAAACCAATAAAACTTAACTGCGATGGAAGGTAATAACACTCTCAGGTCCATCTATAGAATCATTTCAAAGCATATTCAAGAAATTGCATGAAAAGATCCAGAAGCAGTGCCGGGCAGCAGGTCTGCCATAGAGATTCACATGTACACAGATATATAGACTAGCCACTAGACTGATAATAAATATATTTCTATATTTTTCCCTTTTCTTGACGAATTCAATTTCATAGAAACAAAAACCAGTCTATTTTAGAGATTTTCACAGAGGAATGATGTTGAAATTATCAGTCTAGTACAATCCGAAATGCTCTATGAGAGATGACTGGCACCTATGGCTATTAAATTACCCGTGGATAATTTGGTACATCATGCCAGAGGTCAAATGTTATGCTGCTGATCATAAATCTGTTCACCTAACTGATTTTTAATGGTGATAACTGAAGAACCATTCTCATCTAGAATAAACCATTTTGCTACTTTTGAAATCTTGATGTAATAAGTTTATTTTACTTAAAGGATTCTTCTAATCAGTAAAATTCTGAAACTGAAGAATGGATTTTAAAAGTTTCTTACAGTATGTCATTATCAAAAGCACATTTTAAAAGATATGTTGAGTTCAAGTTTATTCAAACGATAAAGAAACTGTTTTGTGTAATATGTGGCAAAAAAAAAAAAAAGATAACGATTGCTACCATATAAAATTGTTCAAAGGTTTTAATAAAACCAAGACTTGTTGTCCCATTGGAAAGCCAGTTAATAGTTTATGTAGGAATTTTCACAGACATTTTTGTACTGAGCAGTCTAAACTCATGCATATAGACAAAATTATGAGAAAGCTGTACCAAAATTGAAAGACACACAAGTGTTAGCAAAAATGATTTCTATTCAGTGACCAAACACCGTACTGCAGTCACTGCAGCACCAAACAAAAAAGATGTTTTATTTTCTTAACGAAGATTGATAAATAACAAAACTATTGAATGTCAAATTAATGCATATATGGAAGGCTGGTGCACCATTCTAATTGCCAGATATCTTATACACAATGTAGCTAAATACAATATTCTCTCTCTCATAATTTTCTAATATCTAATGTTTATTGCTAAAAGATAATGCTAATTGTCCATTACTTTTATGAAATAAAGATCTACATCATGTCTTATGAGTCTGATTTGAAGCACTTGCATGTTTTACCATGTCATGCCAACATTGGACAATACATGTAAGCATTCAGCTTTGTATGGAGGGCCAGTGTGCCATGCTAATTGCCGAATGTAATTTTAATGCTGAATGCCAATAACTTTATGCTAAATTAAAATTATTTAATGCTAAATGCTATTATTTCATTAAATTATTTGTTATTTAGCATTTGGCAATTAGCATGGTGCACCATCCTTCCATAGTACTGTTTTGCCATCACATTTGACAATTATGACTCAACGTTTAAGATTTAGCATTTGGCATTAAATATTTTGCATTTTGGCATGTGGCATTTTTCAAATGAAAGGGTGGAGGTATAATGTTAACTTCCTAATGCTATATATTTTATGCTAAATATCAAATGCTTACTTGTATTTAGAGTATTAAGTATTTTTGAAGTTAAAATGAAGTATTTGGTAAATTGAACAAGCCTATGAAATTGGACATAGGATATAGACTGGCTCAGTTCACAACATTTAATCATAAAAATGTAAAAAGATATATCATAGTCTAGAAGCTAGTCTAACAGATATACACAAAGAAATTAACATCTAAGAACAAATACTTTCTCTCTCACTTGTCCCACTGTTGGGATTTTTAATTCTTATTTTTTCAGATACACTACACATGCAGAGTATAACAAATAAAGCCAGAAAAAAAACTTCTAAAAACAACTTCATCATATGAACACAGATTAAAATATATGCCTGCCAAATATGAGAGGCAGTTTGTGTCACTAATGGAATCAGTCAAAAATACAACTGAGTCGAAAATATACATAACAAGAAAAATACTAAACTAATCCCATGGACATGGAACACTTCAAAAATACAGATACTTTACAGAGTAAAAATTCAGCGTATTCCTAAACTGAAACATAGAAATACATTTCTGAGAGTCAAACATGCAGACCAACTTTAGACTTGTACTAAAATTCTTGGGTACCAGTATAAACAGTCTCTGTCTATATGTACTATTGTCTACCTGTAATTTCACACTCTGACTTTAACCCTTACCATGCTAAATTTCTATAATGGACTGGTCCATCTTTTAATTTGGGCAGTATCATTTATCATTTGAAGGGGTGTTTACTGAAAATTTACTGACTGGATAGCGAACAGTGCAGTCTGATCATGGTCTGCACTGGTCGCAAAGGCAGAATTCTTTGCCGCCAGCAGGCTAAGGGTTAAAGATATACTATGATCAACTTTCAATTAATCATCAGATTTAAATTTCAATCCAGAAATTCCTCAACAAATGTATTTAACTTGGCTAAATATATGCTGTGAAATCAATGATATACTGTAAAATCATTAAATTTCGCGGGCATGAAATTTCGTCGTTTTGGTCAAAACGGCAATTTCGTGGGGATATGAATTCGTGGATTTCGACTTTTGAACATAAAAATGAATGGGAATTTTACTTGTTGGTTGGGATTAAATTTCGTTGATTGACTCAACCACGAAATCCTTGAAAATTAGTCCCCCACGAATATTAATGATTTCACAGTACGCGTGTGACCAATTTTCATGGATTTCCTGTTTGCACCAATCCGCAAAATCTAATCCCAATGAACACGTAAGATACCCATACATTTTGTCCTCAAACACAGAAATCCATGAATTTATACCCAAACTAAATGGCCATTTTACCAAAAAGAATGAATTTTAAATCCATAAAATTAAATGATTTCACTGTAAACTAATTGTGTACGCAGGACTACATCAACAATACTTATTGCCTTTTGGAAAAAAAACTTAATTTTTCAGTGGTAGTACATATTCATATCATGTTTAATTATACATATTTCATACGATTTTTTACCTAAGAGGAAAGGTTATAAGAGTGGACACACACTTTTAACCTAGATGGCAATCCTTTTTGTACACATAAATGTTTTAATTTCATGTTTACATTAATACTGTGTAGTGCCGGTAAGTGTTTTTTCTTTCTTTTTTTTTTACATATAAAAGTTTGGGCAGAGTACAACTTTAAAGAAGTAATGGCAAAATAAAGAAGAAGAAATGTAAGTATAAAGCATAATGACATTTCTGTTACTTTTTTGTCACACAGTGAAACACCATTCACTTAAACACTCAGGCTCACTCAAGCAATTCGAGTATTTTGCTTATCTTCTGGACACCATGACAATAAGTGTTTCACTGTAGGTGGAATTTATTTTGTCAATTCTGCTATTTACTGGTTTGTGTTTTACTGGCATGTTTTATATACTGTAAAAACAGTAATTTTCGCTATATTCATGAGGCCCTACATTTCGCGAAAATTAATCCTCACGTAAATATTTACCATTAATATAATTCAAATTCAAGTACGATACCATCTTTAAAATTTCAAGAAAATTAAACCTCGAGAACATACTCAAAATTTCAAATTCGCGAAATTTTGACCCAGTGAAAATATTTGCTTTCACAGTACTGGCTTGGAACCAGAAGCCGAACAAAAATTCCATGTTTTACATTCATTATAATTTTTTCAGAAATTACTTGACATAACTGAAACTGACACCAAATATAAACTTCAGCATGAAAATGCTGAAATAAAATGGTTATTCTACGTGTCCAGAAACTGGCCCTGTCCACATACTTGTTCCCGACCAGTAATTCTAAATACATTGTATCACATATAACAAATCCTGAAAAATGTGTACTACAAATCATATGAGTACACATCTGTATTCAAGAAATAAATAAATTATACTTAAAGTTTACAAAATACAGGCATAACAGAAAAGCATTTCATGTAATAAATAAATATCATGTACAGTACATATCTAAAATGGTACAATTGGTACATGCTCTTAAATATTCTAGAAATAGTATATAAAAAAAAAAGAGAGTAATTCTACGTATTTACATTTATTTTATGCTAACTAATGACTGTATTCTATTAGTTAAATATTTTCATATCTCATCACTCACACTGTGAAAATATGAAATCTATATTTTCACACTGTGAGAGATATAGCTCCGCCCCCTCATTACATTGTGTATGAATTTCAAATTATTTGCTTAAAACAGGATGAAAATTGTAGTCGCACTTTGTTCTTTATAGTATATTTCTCGATTCAAATTATTTTACTTAAAGAGAATTTCATAACGTTATGCAGCAAAAAATAAAATAAAATGGAACTTTATCTTGTATGCGTTTTTATAACGTCAAAGCTTGTCTGACGTCATGTCTGTTTACGCGTGTCTGTTTCCCGCGCTGAGATAAAAAATAGTTGCAAAATGCACATCTCAACGTAATTGAGCATTAAATAAAAAGAAAATTGGTTTATTTTTCGTGAATATTGAATATATCTCACCTCGAAGTGAGAAAATTTTCACATTTTCACAAAATATTTGAAATTTACTCACTTCTTAGTGAGATATATTCCATATTCACTCAAAACAAACAAATATCCTCTATATATACATGTATAACAAATTCTTAGATCAATGGTCTCCAGTCAAGATGACTATATAACAAACAAACAAAAATTTTCAAGAGAAGTAACCGTTTGTTTGTTTTTTTCTCAAAATGTTGCGAAAAGTCAAAGATACAAAACTGAAGGTTCTCCATTTTGAATCGCCAATTCACGAAGTCATATAAACTGATGTTTAACAACTAAGACTGGATCAATCATTTCACAAAATTGTAAGGTGTAATACTAGTCTGATTCACTTACTTACATTTTCTTGTTTCTGCTAATCGTGGTTCAAGTGTTTTTTCAAAGGACAAAATAAGGCTTTCCTGACAGGATAAATGATCACTGTCATCTTCAAAAAATATTTCAAATGAATTCTCCTGCTTAATGATACATAAACAAGGAGCTGCGTTCAATAAACGCTTGATGCCCCCGGTGGCATCCTTGTCGATACAAAGCAGCCTAAGTCCAAAATGAGGTCAAGTTCAAGGTCAAGGTCAAACTGAGGTCAGGTGATGTCTGAAGATGAGGAATGGTCACAGGATACATCTGCATTAGTATAAAGTCATTCTAGTTAGGGGTATTGATGATAGACGAAACGTGTCCAATTTGGTTAACCTCGTACGGACGGACGAACGGATGGACAGGACAATCACTATATGCCTCTCACATCAGTAGATGCCGGGGGCATAAAAAGGAAGAAAATGTAGGTTAGGCATTTTAAATGGTGACCATGGATGCAAGATATAACAATTTACAAAATAATAACAAAATAAAACATGAAAACTAAAAGCAGTTTTTCTGCATATGAGCATTATTAACCCTTACCCTGCTAAATTTCTATGATGAATTGTCCATCTTTCAATTTTAGCATAAACTGTTAAAAGGGGTGCACACCAAAAACATACTGACTGAATGGCAAACAGTGCAGATCATGATCAGACTGCATAGATGTGCAGGCTGATCAAGCTCTACACTGGTCGCAAAGGCAGAATCAATCATGTCCAGCATGATAAGGGTTTTAAAGGAAGGTAATTCAGATAAATATATTCATTGGCTAAACTATTAAAATAGAATTTTCTAGATGTGTAAGCTTAAAATAGTTATAACAAACTCTGAACCACCTTTAAAATGTAACACATTTTTGACATTCAGCCAAAATGAAATATACTGTGAATATATAAGCAATATTTTTTATAGCAAAATAAACAAAACTTGCTGAGTATAATTTCTGATGTTTCATTTTGAAATCATTCATGTGTGAAAACAGAGAAAATAATATAGGGTCTATATCTGTTCTGTAATAAATTTGTTACCATATATCAATTATGATGAAAATTCCCTATCTATCAACTGTTGGTCCTAAAAACCAGTTTTTCTTTCTGTTAACATGGGTGAGTCATTAACTTTTTTTAACTCCAGGCTCAAAAAAGGTGCTTTTACAACGAACATTAACATTTTAAAGTATCACGTTCTAAATGATTGATCTAATTACACATCTTCTGAAGTTTAACAGAAAAACAACATATTGTTTTGGTAATATATTTCAAAGTACTGATAATCGAAATTTTAGGCTCACTTTTTAAACTAATAACGAAACAGTTTTAAGGAGAGCACATTGGTTAACATCCAAATCTAAATGTTCCTTTGCAAAAGTATAGGCTGTTTTGATGTTAAAAAGGCAACAAAAAATCCACTAAAATCATTATGATGAAAAATATTCACTGATTTGATCAACCTATCAGGTGAAAGTAATGATTTAACAAATTTTAAATCATCTGTGACTTTCATAACTTTGTGGTGTATATCATTAAATATGAAGTATACAAATATGCAAATAGGCATTTCTTAATTTAATCCAAAATCTAAGTCTAAAAACAGGACTCATTTAGGGCTATGTAAGTAATGAGCTTTTAAAGTGGTTCAGTGTTTATGTTTTTATCATAGCCAAAAAGCCGTAAAGTGAATCGCCTCTAAAACAACTGATCCCAGAGCAGAGTTTATGTTTGGTTTTGAGGTGTTTTAAGTTTGGAGTTGTTGTTTTTTTCTATAGAATTTATGCAACAAAGAATCTTGATCTTGTTTCCTTAAGTTTACTATGTGTTTACAATTTTAGGTATTGCAGAGTGACAGAAGGGTAAAAGCTTCAGTCCTGTCTAAACGAAAAACACTAGTGACTGATGGTCACCATTCAAACTGACAAGCTTACAGTTTTTGGAGAAGAAAATTAAAATTTTCTTGGGGTTATGTTTCAAAAATGTCTCTAAATTTCCTTATTTGAGCTAAAAGGAAAAAATTCAAAGTTGCAATTTCTGGCAAGTATGTTTTTTCACAAATATGAGTATCAACCAATCAAGGTTCAACATTCTTTTTCAAATTATCCAAAAAGGCTTTTCTGATTGGATTGGTGGTTCTTCAAAATTCCAGAAAAGCACTTACTGGTACTGAATTCCTGATGACCAACAAAATCTTATAAGTACAACATTGGGAAGGAGTAAAGTTAATATTTATTTATTTGGGTTTTACGCTGCACCAACACAGCATAGGTTATATGGCGCCAAAAGGAGTTATGTTAAACCTCAATTTCTCCTTTACAAACTAAACAATTTGGCACTTATATATCATATTGCAATGCAGGCAAAAGAAATATCAAAGTCCTTTAAAATCCTCACTTTTTCAGTTTAAATGAAGGAGCTTTATGATGAAATACATCAAGTTTATCACACTTTTTTGCAGCAATATAGAAAATACCCTGTACAAATTTAACAAATAATTGGTTAAAATAATTTGAAGAAGACTTCTATCATTTCATTATCCCTTAATTTGTTTGTTTTGGGTTTTTCAACAGTATTTCAGTAATGTAACAGCAGGCAGTTTACCTAACCAGTGTTCCTTGATTCTGTACCAGCACAAAACCTGTTCTCTGTAAGTAACTGCCAATTTCTCCAAATGAATCAGCATTTGAGGACGAATAATTTCAGATGTCTTTCATCATATCATCACGCAGAACATACGCCTCGCCCAAGAATCAAAATCACAACCCTTGTGATCCATAGATCTGTGCTCTCCCTACTGAGCTAAGTGGGTGGACTTTATCCCTTAATGTAAATGCATGCTGTTCATGGGATTATTCGTATTAGATTTCCAATTACTGAGAAAAGCGACAAAAAATTGGCTGTACCACTGGACTACTATCGGGTACCTTGGAAATTTAACAGTTTGCACAAAAGTTCATAAATCTCACACTATCTTACTAACTTTTGTTTGAAACTAAATGGAATATCACAATATTTCAACTCAAAATCCTAGCATAATCATGAAATTCTGCATTTTTAAGAGTATGATAAACTCCCTTGATCAGTATGAAGACATAATAATGTAAATATACTAGTATATATTTCCGCATCAAAGCAACTTTTTCACAATTAAGTTTTAAAATTCTATCTTGTATCTATATCTTTCTGTGTAAAGTATTTTGAATATTCCTTGTACAGCACTAATTTACATTCAAAACACTTGCTATTTTCTATTCTTTGTTTTCCATTTTTTTATTTCAAAAAGACACATCTTGGTTCAATTTGAAATGCAGAAACATTAATCCAGGGGGTCCAGAGAAAATGTTTTTTTTATGATCTACATTTGGACCCCGCTTCTGCGCATATCTGAGCTACCTCCTTGTGACATATGCAATTAATCTTTTTTTGGTAAGATGCCTTTTAGGAGCTAAGTCAATGTTTTATCTTTGTAAGTGCTGTTTTGGAGATACCACAATGATTTCTCTTTGTAAGATGTCAACAGGTTGCTAAACCAACAAATACTATTTTTATATCACATTTCTAGCATGTCAGGATTAATTGAAATTTTCACTCCCCCTATGAAAAAGTTGCTTTAATGCCATGTATAATATAAATTTGCAGAATGTTTCTGCCAGATCACACTTTTTATTTCTCCAGCTGAAAGCACTGACAGTATTACCGGACTTTAAAAGTCAAACTCACTGTTAATGTCTTATGATCTTAAGTCCGATGAAGAAATCTATAATTCTATATACAATGTCTCTTATACAAATATCAAGTCAAACTTGAGTATATAAAGTAACAAGAGCACCGCCTTGCGGGTGCTTACGCTCATCTGATTTCTTTTGTATAATAGAAATATTGTCCTACCCATGATTTTCTAAGTCTAAAAAGGGCCATCACTCTTGAAAAAAGCAGGATAGAGTTATGTTTCTTGATGTACAGTGTCCACTTATGATGGTGAAAAACTGTTGCAAGTTCTAAAGCAATAGCTTTGATAGTTTATGAGAAAAGTTGACTTAAACATAATATTCAACCAAGAAAATGATTTTTCTAAGTCCAAAAGGGGCAATAATTATTGCAAAAAGCAGGATGGAGTTATGTTGCTTGCTGTACAGGGTCAGCTTATGATGGTGAACAAGAGCTGCAAGTTTTAAAGCAATAGCTTTGATAGTTTAAGAGAAAAAGTTGACCTAAACATAAAACTTAACCAAGAAATCTGATATTTTCTAAGTACAAAAGGGGCCATAAATCTTGCAAAAAGCAGGATGGAGTTATGTTTCTTGCTGTACAGGGTCAGCTTATGATGCTGAACAAGTGTTGCAAGTTTTAAAGGAATAGCTTCGATAGTTTAGGAGAAAAGCTGACCTAAACATTAAACTTAACCAAGAAAACTGATTTTCTAAGTCCAAAAGGGGCAATAATTCTTGCAAAAAGCAAGATGGAGTTATGTTTCTTGATGCACAGGGTCTGCTTATGATGGTGAACAAGTATTCCAAGTTTCAAAGCAATAGCTTTGATAGTTTAGGAGAAAAGTTGACCTAAACATAAAACTTAACCAAGAAATCTGATATTTTCTAAGTACAAAAGGGGTCATAAATCTTGCAAAAAGCAAGATGGAGTTATGTTTCTTGCTATACAGGGTCAGCTTATGATGGTGAACAAGTATTCCAAGTTTCAAAGCAATAGCTTTGATAGTTTAGGAGAAAAGCTGACCTAAACATAAAACTTAACCAGGCAACGCCGACGCAGACGCCGACAACCGCTCAAGTGATGACAATAACTCATCATTTTTTTTCAAAAAATCAGATGAGCTAAAAATGATTTCTTTCTCTGAAGGAATGATATGAAATATAGAAGTTTAAAATCTAATATAATTAATAACAGTGCCTAGCATATTTGCCCTTTTCGTTATGCATAAGAAATTTGAAAAACATTTTCTTCATTTAGTGGATAACTCTCCATAACTTACTAATTCAGCTGAAATCTGATGAAGTGATAAAAGACATGTATTCTTAAAATTTGGCACAAAACTGACCCACTCCTAAGTCATATATATATGTGTGTGACCTGACGCAACAAAGAGGACAAATATGGTAATGTATGTTTGAAAAACAATGCATAGTTTAAGACCACATAAAATATCAGCTTTTGTTTCCTCCACCGCAACATGAGCGTTTTTTCGGCCTTGGCTCCTCTTGAGTCTGTGAGTGACCTAAACTTACACCTGTATGACGTGGTCGATATATATCCTCCGCAGGCAGTTTTCTAGCTGTAAAAGTAAAGACATAAAGGTGATCATATTTTGTGAAGACTTTTAAAGTAAAACTAGAGCTGTCAGAGGGGTGATTAATACCCCCCAAAATACAGCTTTCTCAGAGAAGACAAACCTTTCATTCTAAAATGACAACCTGAATTAAAACAAGAGCACCGCCTTGCGGGTGCTGACGCTCATCTGATTTTTTTTGTGTAATAGAAATATTGTCCTACCCATGATTTTCTAAGTCTAAAAAGGGCCATCATTCTTGCAAAAAGCAGGATAGAGTTATGTTTCTTGATGTACAGTGTCCACTTATGATGGTGAAAAACTGTTGCAAGTTTTAAAGCAATAGCTTTGATAGTTTATGAGAAAAGTTGACTTAAACATAATACTCAACCAAGAAAATGATTTTCTAAGCCCAAAAGGGGCAATAATTATTGCAAAAAGCAGGATGGAGTTATGTTGCTTGCTGTACAGGGTCAGCTTATTATGGTGAACAAGTGTTGCAAGTTTCAAAGCAATAGCTTTGATAGTTTAAGAGAAAAGTTGACCTAAACATAAACTTAACCAAGAAATCTGATATTTTCTAAGTCCAAAAGGGGCCATAAATCTTGCAAAAGCAGGACAGAGTTATGTTTCTTGCTATACAGGGTCAACTTATGATGGTGAACAAGTGTTGCAAGTTTTAAAGCAATAGCTTTGATAGTTTAGGATAAAAGCTGACCTAAACATAAAACTTAACCAAGAAAACTGATTTTCTAAGTCCAAAAGGGGCAATAAATCTTGCAAAAAGCAAGATGGAGTTATGTTTCTTGATGTACAGGGTCTGCTTATGATGGTGAACAAGTATTCCAAGTTTCAAAGCAATAGCTTTGATAGTTTAGGAGAAAAGTTGACCTAAACATAAAACTTAACCAAGAAATCTGATATTTTCTAAGTACAAAAGGGGCCATAAATCTTGCAAAAAGCAAGATGGAGTTATGTTTCTTGCTATACAGGGTCAGCTTATGATGGTGAACAAGTATTCCAAGTTTCAAAGCAATAGCTTTGATAGTTTAGGAGAAAAGCTGACCTAAACATAAAACTTAACCAGGCAACGCCGACGCAGACGCCGACGCCGATGCCGACGCCGACGCCGACAACCGCTCAAGTGATGACAATAACTCATCATTTTTTTTCAAAAAATCAGATGAGCTAATAAATGAGAGTTATTTTTTTTTAAATAAAACAGGTAGTGATGGAAGACAATGTGGGAGGTTGAACTAGAAAAGAAAAGAAAGAACAAGAACAAGAGTTGTCTCCAAAATAACAAGAGCACCACCTTGCGGGTGCAGACGCTCATCTGATTTTTTTGTCTCTGTATAACAGAAATATTGTACTACCCATGATTTTTAAAGCAGTAGCTTTGTCCGTTAAGGAGAAAAGTTGGCCTAAACGCAAAAATTAACCAAGAAATCTGATATTTTCTAAGTCCAAAAGGGGCCATAATTCTTGCAAAAAGCAGGATGGATTTATGTTTCTTGCTGTACAGCATCAGCTATTGATGGTGAACAAGTGTTACAAGTTTTAAAGCAATAGCTTTGACAGTTTAGGAGAAAAGCTGACTTAAACATAAAGCTTAACCAGGCAACGCCTACCAAGTGAAGACAATAACTTTTTAGTTTTTTTCTTCTAAAAATTAGATGAGCTAAAAATGGAAAACAGGGCACAATTCTGTAAACTGTCAGTCAAAATTACAGAACTTAACTCAGAGTGGTCATTTCATGGTGCCGAATACTTGTGAAGTTTCTAAAAAAAACCTACTTACATGCAAAACTTTCCACAAAAAGAGCATAATTTTGATAAAAATTTGGAAGCGCTTTGCTGTAGCAGGGATATGGGTACATGTATGGATGTCCCCCACTTTCGGCCATCCCAGAAAAAGCCAGCACCCCCTGCATATGACACATATGACACAATGTTGGCCCTTTTTCTCACCTAATAATGATTGAAAAAAAATGTATAAAGTTTCAAAGATTCAAGTAAAGTGGACCCAAACAAAACTGGACTGGCAAACAGTCAGAATATATGAGCCATGCCATGAGAAAACCAACATAGTGCATTTGCGACCAGCATGAATCCAGAACAGCCTGCGCATCCACGCAGTCTGGTCAGGATCCATGCTGTTTACTTTCAAAGCCTATTGCAATTAGAGAAACTGTTAGCGAAAAGCATGGATCCTGACCAGACTGCGCGGATGCTCAGGCTGGTCTGGATCCATGCTGGTTGCAAAAGCACCATGTTGGTTTTCTCATATGTGGCTCATATGCCAATCATGGTCAGCATGTTACTTTTGACTTTTAAAATATTTATAGAGCAGACCAGTTGTCAATTTTCTCAATTTCAACTAATTCAAGTGTCATAAATCTAGAACAACAAAGCCTATTCAAATGGTTATTAAACTTGGAGAAGACAACATGCCATTAACATTCTGACTAAGTTTGGTGAACATTGAATAAGAACTGCTCAAGTCATTAAGTGGACACTGTATTTTTTTCTGCAATTTTACGTAATCAAAGGGCAATAACTCAAAAGTGCCTGTCTGCGTATCTGGCTGTTTATCAAATTCTTTTAAGATATTGTGCCATAGTATGATGAACATTAGATAAGAACTACACAAGTTAGAGAACAGACACTGTAACTCAAGGGCCATAACTCCAGAGCCTCTTCTGTGATCTGAATGGTTAACAAACTTTGCCCAGATATTATACCTATAAATATTGTGACTTAGTTTGGTGAACATTAATAAGAACTGCTCATGTCAGAGAGCAGACATGGTCAATATCTGCAACTTTGAGTAATTCAAGGGCCATAACTATAGAGAAACTGGAAGGAACGAGCTGGTTATCAAACTTGGTCAAGATGGTATATCCATAAACATTATGATCCAGTTTGGTGAGGACTGGATAGGAACTACTTAAGTTAAGGACAGCTGACACCATCAATTTTCACAATTTTTCATAATTCAAGGGCAATAAATCCAGAGCCTCTGGGACACTCCATCTGGTTATCAAACTTGGCTGAGATACTATAGCCACGAACATTATGACCAAGTTTCATCAACTTGACTGCAGAGATGTCTTGAGAAGAAAAATGTGAAAGGACTGAAGACTGACGGATGGATGATGAATGGACAGATGGTGAGTGCTCCAAATTTACAGCTCACCACAAGCATTTCGTGCTCATGCGAGCTACAAAATGGACTAAACAAAAATCTTAATCCACCTCAGCAATCAAGTGACAAGATTACCTCCTAGTTATGGGTGTCCCCCAACACCCATCATTGTTCATCCTAGAGAAAAAGTATGTCTAGGACATCTACACTGTTTATCAATTTTCATTTGAATCCACTTAAAACTGTGGAAGTAGGTAACAATACGTATTCGATGGAGGACAGGACTATGGGTGTCCCACTTTTGTCCATTCCAGAAAAGATACATCACACACATCTACAATTTACACTCTGACATCATTATATACAAAGTTTCACTGGAACCCTTTACAATTGTGCAAGAAGTTTGCACAATAAATGTTTTCAAATGGAACTCCTATATACCCTCCTAAATTTTGTGGTTGAGTTTTCAAAATATCTTCACTGATTTTTCAGCTAAAGGTAAAAAGATCAAGCCTGAAAAGGTATTTTTCAGACCCCAGATGGTTCTCCGGGCAAAATTTCAGGCACAAGTGGTTTGGAACACCGACCTTCCACATGCCATCTGAGTGGATTTCTCATAAAATGACAAGAGGTGTTGGTGGGGGAAGGGTCATACCCATATAGGAGTGGCACAAGCCAGTGACTTTATTCACTCCGCCAATGAGATAGCCTTGAACTTGAACGGAAAATGAGGATAACAAGAATAAACAATACCTATAGTTTCAAACAGTTCCTGAATATTGACTGCAGTGAGGGCGCTCGTCTCTGTGAAGATTGCACTGATATCTGAAGCATAATCTGTTGCTTCTGTAAAATATAAAATGAACATCTTAATTTAATATCTAAAGTTTTGTTTTGTTTGAGTTTAGAGTAACATCAATATAATCAAGGTCAATACTGTCAAATGGCGATCATTCCAGCTTTTAATGGTGAAGAACCCAAGTGCTTCTCCTTGAATTTTTAAGCTATGAGCGGGCACCTGGGTAGAAGCATCAACCTTCAATAAGACAGCTGGATTTCTTCCTCACATAACGATTTCTGCACCCCAAGTGCAGTTCTGAACCCACACTGGAGCAAACAATTAAAAATCAGCCACGGAGGCTCGGACACACAGGCCCTTGTTTACGTGAGTTTCAAATACACAAAACAGTAATCATCCGCTTTAACACTTTACTACACCTGGCTGACAGCAATTTCTGGCCACAAATGAAATAACTAATGCAGCGGCTAAATAAAATAATCGCCAGTTTCTGCTGCAAAAAAAAATACATAAAAATCTTGGCCATTTCAATAAAATAATCAAAAATGGCGACTGACAGCATAAGATATGTTACGACAAGTGGAAATTTCTATGCAATTATGTATTCTTTATAAATTGGGTAAACATGTAGAATATAAAATGGAAAAAACATTGCCAATTATGATTACCACACACCAGTTTGAAACTTAATCAAACAAAAACAGTCTAAGATACCACTGTCTAGATATTTTACACAGACTATACCCCAAACAGCCAACACTTCTTTGCCATTTCCTTAGCGACTGTCATGTTTACTGCTGGTTAAAAATCTGGTATTTTACCAGCTCAAAACAACACAGAGCACAGTCTTGTCATACAGAGCATTTCATAAACCAATTTTGAATGGGAGTCCAGGTTTACTTTTTAGATTGAAATCTGTTTCTACAATATCAATATGGTGAAATCATTATTATTCATGACAAACTTATTTTCGAAGGTTTCATGGCTGCATCAGCTCATGAAATTAAATCACTATGAACAAGTAAAACTGCTTTCAACAATCCACAAATTTATGTACCATGAAACTGGCCTGAGGTTCAACCTGAAAATGTACATTCTAAAAGCCTGAAACCACCTATTTCCATAGAGTTATAGGGAAATTCTGGCAGTCAAAAGTCTGAAATCAGGATTAGTCCAGAAAAATCCCAGGCCTGACAAAATAGTGGCATTGAGAGAAACCGTCATAATTATTGCCCACAAAATTAAATGGTTTTACAGTAAATGAAATAAATGAGCTGTGTCATGAGAAAACCAACACAGTGCATTTGCGACCAGCATGGATCCAGACCAGCCTGCGCATCCGCACAGTCTGGTCAGGATCCATGCTATTCACTTTCAAAGCCTATTGCAATTAGAGAAACCATTAGCGAACAGCATGGATCCTGACCAGACTGCACAGATGCGCAGGCTGGTCTGGATCCATGCTGGTCCCAAACGCACTATGTTGGTTTTCTCATGGTGCGGCTCATATGTTAAAACATACGTTTAAGGCTGACTTCTCGTAGATCTTCCAGGTCACACTTATTGCCCGCTATAGCAACAACAAGATTCCCTGAAGCATTTTTGTTTAATTCACTGATCCAGTCTTTAACGGCAGGAAAAGATGACTGAAAAAATATCAGATGAAAATCATTAAATCTTGACATGCACGTGAACTGGTCGTTCCTTCTTTCTGAACCAAAGGAATCTTGTAGAAAGAACTGCTGAAGGGTATGGGATTTCCAACAGCTTCAATAATTACATATGAGCCGCGCCATGAGAAAACCAACATAGTGGCTTTGCGACCAGCATGGATCCAGACCAGCCTGCGCATCCGCGCAGTCTGGTCAGGATCCATGCTGTTTGCTAACAGTTTCTCCAATTTCAACAGGCTTTAAAAGCGAACAGCATGGATCCTGACCAGACTGCGCGGATGCGCAGGCTGGTCTGGATCCATGCTGGTCGCAAACCCACTATGTTGGTTTTCTCATGGCACGGCTCGTATGTGGTAAACTGCAATAAAATTATCATTATCATGAATATTTGTAGCATCATAAAATGGCTGTAATTCTTTTAACTATTTAAAATCCAAATTCTATTTTTAACTTCCTTGTAGCACTTACTTCAGTTTTTAACCCTTACCATGCTAAATTTCTATAATGAACTTGCCCATCTTTCAATTTGGACAGTACCATTAACTGTTAAAAGGGGTGCATACCAAAAAGTTACTGACTGAAGGGCGAACAGTGCAGGTCATGATCAGACTGCACGGATAATCTGCACTGGTCGCAAAGGCAGAATCAATCATGTTTAGCAAGATAAGGGTTAATAAATCTATATGTTTGGGGTTTTTTATTAAAAAAATTTCAAAATTTATGTTAAAACTTTTTATATTACTTCCACAGAAGAAGGGCTGTATAAGTTTTGGGGAAGTAACATTGTCAGGGTTAAAACTAAGTTGAAAGTCAAAACTTCTGCCAATCTGTAACTAAAAGCTACTCCCTCAAATTTGGAATGAAATTTTGAGCATCATCACCTACACAGGGCTTGACATACAGTGTATTTGTTTGTTTTATTGTAAAGTGGAAGTATCTTTCACCAAGTAAATACACCAAACGCTGTAGCCACAGATCAAAATATAAAATTTGAGGTTCATAAGTGAAAGATATTTTGATCTTACATGAAAACAAAACAAAACAAATTTTCTTTTGTTTCAAGTCTTTTCCAATAGTTATAATCAAATTTTATAGGTATGGACTGGGTTATGCCCCTATCTAGTGGGGAAAGTACACAATTGTCTGATCACATGACATTGTCAGGTATAGATATTCCTATCTTTTGCTACAGAAAAACACTTGTCTAAAACAGTATACACTATATACTGGTACATATAAATGTCATGGAAAAAACCAAATTTATATGTCACCACAATTTATTTAACATGACAGGCAAGAGAAATTCATCTTATTAAATGTCTGCCAGTGAATGACACCTGTTTTCCAAAACCCTCAAGACTGCCTGGATAAAAAGCCATGCTAACGCTCGGTTCCTCAGGCAGTGCTGTTCCTTGGGTAGAGAAAACCCTGTCTTACACTGGCAGGCAAGTAAGATCCTCAGTATAGTCTTACCTCCCTGGTTACATCATAGACCACAATAGCTGCAGATGCTCCTCTGTAATACATTGGGGCCAGTGCTCTGTACTGTAAGTGTTAAATTTAAGATACAAAGTATATCTTCATAACTGTGTGTGTATATGAAACAAGTAGTATGAATATTTTAATTTGTTGTCATTAAATTTTGTGTTTTATACCCGAATTGGCCTTTTGTGGGAACTCAAATCCAAGGAATTTCATGCCCATTAAATTAAACACATTTGAGCAATATTATATGACATTTGTCAGTTTTTGTATATTCCGTTAGATACTTATTTAAGGAAGAAAAAGACCCATTACATAGAGTTAGAGTTAGAAATGTGTATATTTTATTACTTATTATGAAATTTTATTCTTACCTCCCTTTATGTAAAAAGTACATTTTGTATTTAAAAAATGGACTATTCCTTTTGATTTCAATATAAGTTCTAATTTTACATTTGCATTTGACAGATATGGGGACAGTTCATCTATATGAAACAAATGTTAAGTTTTAGAACAGTGTGTAGATTTAGAATTCCATCTATCTTGATTGTGCAGCTGAGATAGGCAAAGGGAGGTAACAATAATTTTAAAAACTTTCATTTCTAATGAATATTTAGGCAAAATATATACTTCTCAATGGAAGTCTTG
This sequence comes from Mercenaria mercenaria, assembly GCF_021730395.1. NCBI lineage: Eukaryota > Metazoa > Mollusca > Bivalvia > Venerida > Veneridae > Mercenaria > Mercenaria mercenaria. Next base: position 32,938,907 of record NC_069366.1, on the reverse strand, counting down.
CATACGCATGAAATTTCTTCGATTCTGGCCAAAACAGCTGCTTCAAGCAATCAAGGGGATATAAATCTGCGGATTTTAACCTTTGAACATAGAATCAATTGATATATTACTACCTCACTGGGGTCAAACTTCACAGATAGACTGAACTACAAAAAATACTCCCCTGCGAAAATTAACGATTTCACAACATATGATTTTTTATCAGTTTGATGTCATTACAGCTGAATTTCTGCTTCATTTATCAATTTTTCACAGCATGACATTAAAAACAGGTTTTCCATATAATTATTTTATTGACTTGAAGGCTATTAAATAGTGTTTCTAACAGAAACTTTCTACAAATAAACCCTACCTACAATTTACTTACTCATCTTGTCTTTACAATTTATTTACAATTATTAATAATTAAAAAAACTTTGTAAAATTTGAAATAAATCTGAAAAGTCTCTCTTAATACAAACCTTTTCTTGCCCGGCTGTGTCCCAGATCTGAAAAATGAACGTGTTTCCATCAACTGTTATACGCTTTGTCATGAATGATGCACTGAAATATAAAACATACTATGTGCTTAAATGTTACAAGCTTCATCATAAATGAGCCGTGCCATGAGAAAACCAACATAGTGGGTTTGCGACCAGCATGGATCCAGACCAGCCTGCGCATCCGCGCAGTCTGGTCAGGATCCATGCTGTTCGCTTTCAAAGCCTATTACTATTAGAGAAACTGTTAGCGAACAGCATGGATCCTGACCAGACTGCGCGGATGCGCAGGCTGGTCTGGATCCATGCTGGTCGCAAACCCACTATGTTGGTTTTCTCATGGCACGGCTCAAATCATATGCTGAAACATATAAATAGACAAAAATTCTATCCATCCAATTTGCTTGACGAGACAGATCAGACATAAAAATTTATTTAAATGAAGTGACACCTTAGTGTGATCCTGACCTTTGCACTAGGGATAAAGTGGCATGCAAGCTACTTTTGTCAAGTACTAGAGTAAATTGTGAAAGTTGTACCATACTATTTGAAAAATTTAATACATTCATGAATGGCAAAGTCATTGACCAAACTGTCAAATATGAGTGGGACCTACCGACAAACCAAAATGCAAACCTATATGTATAGTCTCCTGGTCCCATGAACATAAACATTTATGATCAGGCTGATATATAATGGATAAACATACCCTATGGTGCTCTCTAAATTTTCCTTATACTGATCTCTCACAAAACGAAGTACAATGCTCGACTTTCCAACACCAGAATCCTGTAAATATAAAACACTGTAAGTTTAACATTATTTATAAACATTCTTTGGCTAAGACAATGGTCTGATGCTAGTGCACACAGATTTTTAAGAACTACTAAGTTAACCTACTAATGTCAGCATTAAGAAAAACTCAACTACATACATAATTATACAGTATGTTTAGTCGTATGAATAACATTGGCATGTCCATAACTGTAACAAGCAAATTCGATGAACTGGTATCCCCCGCCGAAAGGGTTTGTGGTGAGGAATGGCAAAAAGATATATTCGGCAAAAAGTTAAGGATGTTAATAAGAAGCAAATAATTTCATTAGTCAAAATCAATTTAACAGAAAACAAACGTTTAATCAAAGAGTACATAATAAATGTATGATACTTTGATCCTGACTAAAGAATTTATTTTGATTGGGATATGCTTACTGTAATAAGCTTAGCTTTTAAAATTAAATGCAGTTAATTGAAATATGAGCTTGAAGTTTAACTGGAATGAAATATTGTCTTTGAGTGGTTTGGCACCAGGTGTTGCTGTTTTACATGTACATTTGAACTTTAAAGATCAGACGTCCTTAAGAGAACACAGGTAAGATATCTTGAACATGGCTGAGGGCAAGGTTTGTGCAGTCACAACTTAACATGCTGAAGGTTTGAACATTTAAAAAAAAAAAAAAAGGAATGGAAATATATATTTCTATATATAGATATATGTATATATTTATTTTTTTAGGGGGTGGGGGTGCAGGGGAACGGGAGAGGAAACAAAATTTCACATGCTGATTATAAATATTGACTGAAAATTAAAAATGAAAAAAAAGAAAAAAGGTAAAAGGGTGAAGTTGGAGGGGGGAGGGGAGAGGCAGAGGATGCATGATCAGTGGTGGGCATGACTGGGTGGAGAAGTGAGGTGGGGGAATGGTACAACTTCGAAGGTTTAAAAAAAAATCTAAAATAAGAAATGAAAAAAAAAAAAAATTGGGGGAGGGGGGTGGGGAGGGGGGTTGGGAGGAGGAGGGGGTGTGACCAAGGCAAGTGGGTGACCAGGTGTGGGTGCGCAACTTCACATGTTTATAATAAATGTAAGAAAAGAATGAAAGAAATTTAATGAAATTCTGCCAAATGGTAAGTTTGTTATGTACAAATATGTGGATTTTTAGACAATTAAAGGGCAATAACTCTGAAGTTACAAAAAGAAATCCATACAAAATTGTCTGTGCACAACCACATTATAGTGCTCTAAATTCTGTTAAAGTTTCATAGTTCTAGGTCTAATATATCAAAAGTTATGATGCAGAAATTGGCATATCTATAGATCTATAGTACCCTATATAGTTAACACTAGAAACTTCTAAGGGCCATAACTCTGGTGTTACTTGGGCAATCTGTCTGAAACTTGATGGGCCCCATAACCTCATAGTGGTGAACATGTATATGAAGTTTGTTTGGAAATCTAAAATAAGGAATGATTTTTTTTTTTGGGGGGGGGGGGGGGGGGGGGGGATGGGGTGATCAAGCTAAGGGGGTGACCAGCTGTGGGTACACAACTTCACATGTTTACAATAAATGTTCATGGAAAAGAATGAAAGAAATTTAATGAAATTCTACCAAATGGTAAGTTTGTTATGTACAAATATGTGGATTTTTATACAATTAAAGGGCAATAACTCTTAATTTACAAATAAATCCAAATGAAATTGTGTGTACACAACCACATTATGGTGATCTAAATTCTGTTTAAGTTTCATAGTTCTAGGTCAAATATATCAAAAGTTATGATGCAGAAATTGCCATATTTATAGTACCCTATACAGTTAACACTAGAAACTTCTAAGGGCCATAACTCTGGTGTTACTTGGGCAATCTGACTGAAACTTGACAGGACGCTAGAACTCATTGTGGTGAACATGTATATGAAGTTTTAAATAAATATTCCCAACCATTTCCTAAATATGGCTCCGGACGGACGGACGGACAGAAAGACGGAAGGACGCACGGACGGACGGAAGGACGGACGGACAACGCCAAAACTATATCCCTCCGACTTTCGTCGGGGGATAACAAGAGTGCAGACAGCCTCGGCCATATCACAGCATAACTGTAACAAGAGTGCAGATAGCCTTGGCCATATCAGAGTATAGCTGTAACGAGAGTGCAGATAGCCTCGGCCATATCAGAGTATAGCTGCAACCAGAGTGCAGATAGCCTCGGCCATATCAGAGTATAGCTGTAACGAAAGTGCATATAGCCTCGGCCATATCAGAGTATAGCTGTAACGAGAGTGCAGATAGCCTCGGCCATATCAGAGTATAGCTGTAACAAGAGTGCAGACAGCTTTGGCCATATCAGAGTATAGCTGTAACAAGAGTGCAGACAGCCTCGGCCATATCAGAGTATAGCTGTAACGAGAGTGCAGATAGCCTCGGCCATATCAGAGTATAGCTGTAACGAGAGTGCAGATAGCCTCGGCCATATATCAGAGTATAGCTGTAACAAGAGTGCAGATAGCCTTGGTCATATCTGAGTATAGCTGTAACAAGAGTGCAGACAGCCTCGGATATATCAGAGTATAACTGTAACAAGCGTGCAGATAGCCTCGGCCATATCAGAGTATAACTGTAACAAGGATTTTCTAAGTCCAAAAGGGGGCATAATTTGGCTAAAATACATGTCAATTTATGGGACTTGAACCAGTGAGGTTGGTAATTGACTTAGAAAAAGAAACAAGGAGGACAGTAACACTTGACTATGCAACAGCCTTGTCAACTGAATTAATATAAAAGCTGAACAAGAGCACTGCCTTGCCGGTGCAGACGTTCATCAGATTCTGATTTTTTTGTCCAAAAGGGGCCATTATTCTTGCAAAAGCAGAATGGAGTTATGGTTCTTGCTGAGAGTTATGTTACCTGTAGAATGCTTGTCAGCTCATCACAGTGGACAAGTGTGTGAAGTTTAATCCATTCCCATTAGTGGGTACTGAGCTACCAGCTAGCTTACAAATACAAAACAAAACCAAAAAATGTTAAGTTGGAAAAGAGGCATAATTTTGTAAAAATGCAAAGCAGAGTTATGAACCCTGTGCACTGAATGTCAGATCATCAAAAATAAGTGTGTGAAGTTTCAATCCATTCCCATAAGTGGATACTGGGATACCAGCTTACATATAATAACTTAACCAAAACCTGCTAAGTCGAAAAAGGGACATAATTTTGTAAAAATGCAAAGCAGTTATTGAACCTGTGCAATGAATATCAGATCATCACAGTGAACAGATATGAGAAGTTTCATCACAGTGAACAAAATGCCATTTCATTTATCCGACACATGGATGAGTCCAATTATTTATTATTATAGCTCTACCTATTCTTTGAATAGTCAAGCTAAAAGTAAGTTTTAAGCCTATATGGCTTTAAGGAGGTAGGTTACCTTGTTATTAGTGTAAATTCATATTAGTTGAACCGCAGCTATTTTTTGTATTTCGTGTAATATGATGTTTTAACTGCTACAATCTCACTTTCGTTTATCTCTGTCCCTTAAAGTTCAGTTTTTATCCAGGTCTGAGGAACATGACCCTCCTAAGGTATTTTACTTTGAAAGAAGAAGGAAAATATGGATTTTTAACACTTTTCAGTGTATTTTAGTTTCATTGATATCCGTACAAGTCTGCATAATTGGTAAGTATACTAGTATGCGCGTAAGCTTTCTAATATAAGCTTAAAATGTATATGTCGCGGGGCTTGTGTTTCCATGGTAACGCATTTTCTCTCAATTTTAAACAAATATGTATGAAAAACGGGATTTTCGACGGTTTCAGTGCCATTCTGTTAATGACTATCATGGAATATTTTGGTAATATACCAAGCACATTACATGGTACCCTATTTTTCTTAAAGTTTAAAGTAACCATGGCAACAGAGATATTTAAAATAGCTTATATCTTGCTTTTTGTTGTAATTTCTTATAAAAAAATATTGAATAGAATTATCTTTCTTACTAATGTAGCTTTAAAACATATTATTTCTAACGTAAGTTATATTTTCGCGTTATCTGCATTCATTCAAACAAAGTTTACAGCTTAAAATACTTACAGCAGAACCCTTCGTCTGGCATTTTTCATGGAAAAATCGTTCAGCATGCTGCTATTATTCTCATCGATATTGTTGAAATGAAAATAAAAAGCCGAAGCTGTGTTCTTTAAATAGACCAGTGTCAACGCTTTTGAATTTTACATTTAGATATATAGGTCACGGTCTTCATTTCCATGGTAACATCAATTCAATTCAAGAAACTACAATTTTCTACTGAAATTTGAATAATTTTAGATCTCAGTTTTAGTATATAAGTAATAAATTATCAACTGAAACTAAAAAATTTTTCAGAAGAATGGATATACAAACACATTTTATGATTTAGTTTGTCGTAAACGTCGTCGTAAATCGTCACGTTGGCTTCCAGTTGGACATGCGCACATACAAATATTAAGGTAACCTACCTCCTTAAATGACAGCTATATGTACCTGCACGCAAAACTTTAACCATGGTGTGACACAGACACCGATGCCAGGGTAGGTAGAATAGCTCTGACTATTCTTTGAACAGTTGAGCTAAAAGAATATTTACATTGAGTTTACAAAGAAATGTGGCCTGTTTGATGCTATTTTTGCGGTGCTAAAGGAATAAATTAATACAGGAAAGAAATAATAAGAGTATGTTCCAATTTCTTTCTATCAGCATAGTAAATCTTTTCTTTGCAAATAATATTTCCAACAGAAAATCATTTTCCTAGTGCTTGTTTACTTTTAACCATCATGTCTACAGTACATGTGATCTTTACTTTTTGCAAAAGGAGTTAACTCTAATTTAGTGGTATGGCATCCTACTTGACACAGCTTTTCTTTTGAAAGAGTAAAATTAACATTAACAATTATTACAAAATAAGTTTAGAACAGTGGCAGGGTAATTTTGTCAAATATCTGGGCAATACTTGCTTACCAATTTTACTTGTGAGGGCATTTAAAAATAATTACTTTTCCATGAATAATTTGCGAGACATAATCAGCTTTCATGGCAGGTAAAAACTGTTACCAGCAGGTACGTTGCACATTGTTGTTCTCACAAAAATCAAGTACCGCAAGACTGGATATAACACAAACTAGAATGTGTCTGTAGGACACAGGGTGTGCCCCCCCACTGGTACATTTGTCACAAATAAGGGGAAATAATTCAAATGTTTGCATTCTTAATTGGGTATAGCCTCAAAAAAAAATATGAAAAGGATTCATTATTCTATATCATATACTTTTTGAGCTATGAGCATCACAAACAAAAAATCCACTATTTTGGCTATTTCAAGGGCCATAACTCCGTAATAAACACAAAGATTCTCAAGAAGAATGCCAAGTGTGCAAGGTCACATTATGATAAAGACTCAAGCACGGTTTCATGAACTTACATTAAATCCTTTTTGAGTTAGACACATAATTAGGTGAAAATGTGCATTTTTTTACTATTTCAGGGGCCATAACTTTAAAAATAGGGGGAGAAGCCAGCAAATAAATAAGAGGTGTGCAAGTTCATATCATGATAAAGACTCATGTAAGTTTTCATGCATTTATATCATATACTTTTTGAGCTAGGTGCGTCACAAGGTGAAAATGTGCATTTTTGACTATTTCAGGGGCGGTAACTCTGAAAATAGGGGGCGGAGGCAGATAAAAAATAGGAGGTGCACAAGTTCATATCATGATAAAGACTCATGCAAGGTTTAATCAATTTATATGTAATACTTTTTGAGTTAGGCGCGTCACAAGGTGAAAATGTGCATTTTTTACTATTTCAGGGGCCATAACTCTATATATAGGGGGCAGATCCAGATGAAAAATAGGAGGTGCGCAAGTTCATATGATGATAAAGATTCATGCAAGGTTTCATGAATCTATATCAAATACTTTTTGAGCTAGGCGCGTCACAAGGTGAAAATGTGCATTTTTTACTATTTCAGAGGCCACAACTCTGGAAATAGGGGGCAGACCCAGATGAAAAATAGGAGTTGCGCAAGTTCATATCATGATTAAGACTCATGCAAGGTTTCATGAATTTATATCAAATACTTTTTGAGCTAAGCGTGTCACAAGGTGAAAATGTGCATTTTTGACTATTTCAGGGGCCATAACTCTAAAAATAGGGAGCGAAGCCAGACGAAAAATAGGAGGTGCGCAAGTTCATATCATGATAAAGACTCACACAAGGTTTCATCAATTTATATCAAATACTTTTTGAGCTAGGTGCGTCATGAACTTCGGAAGGACGCACAGACGGAAGCCCATACAATTCATGTATTAGGTGGTTATTCCATTGTTTGGAAACAATAGAATGACCACTTAAGGAACAAAAGAATTAAGTGGCTACGGAATGAATACAAAGGATTTCTACTGTCCTGGGCCACACCTCCTACCAATGGTATGAGCGCACGGACACTGTGACGGACGGACGGATGCATGGACAATAGCAAATCTATATGCCCCCACCACTCATGGGGGGCACAAAAATAGTGCTCAGCAAGTCACAAAAGGGAGTAACTTAGACTATGATATCTAGGATAAATTCAAACCCTAAAAGTCTGAGCACAAGGCTTGAGTATTGCAGCGATAATCAGTCAGGGGTGTAACTGTTTCAAGTTATCGCAGTTTATAACCCATTTGAGTTATTGCTTATATTTTCATAACTTGTTTCAGTTATCATAAAATATTACAAAGCCCTCCTGTGCCAGTTCCTCATTTTGAATGTGACTAAGGCAATTATTTCCTGAATCCTTGAACTCTTATCTTTCCAGCTTTGCAGTAAATTTTTTTACGCAAGGCTGATTAAAAGTTTTACGCAAAAGGTTTAAAGCTATAAAACTCTTAGCATCCCATTATGTTTATCAGGTCATGATCAAACTAAAAGAGAATTTGATTAACCACAGATTGCTACTAACTTACTTCACTGTATAGGTCACTTTGTGAGAACAGCAAAAAGACTTTTTTTGAATAACTTACTGAGTTAACTTATATTTTATAACTAATACAGGTTATAAAATGCTTGAAAAAGTAACTGAAATAGGTTACATAACTTAAAACAGTTATACCCCTGACTGAGTGATAATGATTAGTCAAAATAATTCGACGTTCAGATTGTTTTATATTTGTGACTGGCAATCTAAACATCAAAACTTTGAAGGCAGGGTTGGCAAAAACCCGGGTTTTAAGCATATTGCCCAGCCCAGTGGGTAATACTGGGAACACCCGGGTTTTACTGGGGGATAGTGGTCAATACTGGGCAATATAATATTTCAGTTCAAACTTCAATACATATTTCAACTCTTTAGTTGACTAACAACCCAGGGCTTAAGCTAGGCTAAGATTTTAGGGAGAAGTCACTTCTCCCTCAGGTAAGATTAGGGAGAAGTGGAGAGATTTTAGGGAGAAGTGGCGAGATTTTAGGGAAAACGTTGAAAGATTTTAGCACCATGACATGCAAGCTGAAAAAGGAACTAAATATGCTTAATATAACGTTACTATTTTTATTATTCCCTGTCTTTGTTTACAAAGTCTATTAATTTAAAGTAATTAAATAACAAATTCACTGAAAATGTCAGTGATTCTGTTTTCTTAACCTTGTGAATCTAATGTGATTAAACTGCAAATTCAAGTTTTTTTCACTCTTGCAATGATTGTCCAAACCAAGAAAACCCTTTAAATATGAATACAATTAACATGATTAAAAAAAGTTAATTCCATATCATTCTGCAAAAAAAAAATCAAGCTCCCAGTGCTATTGCACTCAAAGTCAGTCACTTTAAATAACAAGTATGTGAATTAAATACATGTCAATAGCAGTGACATCACTATGACATCACACGGAATACACATCTTCTTTGATCTGCTGGTGTCTCTTTGATACGCTGGTGTCAGCACACATTAAAAGAAACAGTTGTCAAACAGGTTTTACCCAGTTTCTGATGGCAGGTGCCAAAAATTTGCGTAAACTTCAGTTACGTTATTTTAGTCACAGAAAGTGTCAGTGATAATATTATGTTTCTAAAGTTTGGGTTTTGAAAAATACGAGTAAAATTACGTGGATTTAAGGAAATTACTCGAGCTAAACACGGTAAGAAACTTTCTAATGGTCAAAAAATAATGTGGAAGCTTATGTAATATAAATCCCTACTGCTTTGTTTATCAACAGTCAGTTTACAAAACAAGTGTCACCTTCGCACTTCTCCGTAATCTGAAGTAGGCGGAGCTTAAATTATGCCATCATGTATTACAGTCAAGTGTCAACAGGCTGATAGCGGATAACTGGAGGAGTGTGGATAAAAAAATCGGGCGACTTGAATTTCGCTTTGATGTTAGATTAGAGCGAAGTGGGGAGCTACAAAGTGACTATTTCGCTCAAGTCGCTCCCTAGCTCAAGCCCTGCAACCCATACGGTGATAGAAGTGACAACTGCATGCCTAGTGCTATAATGTCTATAACAATCTATTGAATAGATATTATTATGATGATAATTGAGCAATTATTCATTTAGCAAGATTAGGTGATTAAAGTTAGAAGTGTCAACAACTTAAATCTGTTCATTTTACTCATGAAAAACAGTTTAACTGTTTTTCATGAGTAAAATGTGAGTTTAGATCACATTGTCATTTCTATCATATAACCATAAAAAATAAGTACCCTTTGTGGAATTGTTTTTATGTTACTGTGTATGATTGAAAAAAAACCTGAAAAATGCAAAGACTGTGGCACTGTGATTAGTGCCAAAATTGAGAGTCTGAAAGGTCATAGACTGAACTGTTACACTGTGTTAGTCAATTGAAAGGGTGTTTTCAAATTTTGGTATTATTCCGACAAAACTCAGAAACAGACTTGGTATCGAAAAAACTGCAAAACATTTGTTCAGTTACAGAATACTTCATGATAAAAAAGACCTACACTGGTAGACTATCATATGTTAAGCAAAATCTAGTTGTGACCTAGCGAGATCTAACTATAGTGCTGAAAAGTGTTTACTTTCACATAATTTTTTTTTTTAAATAAACCATAATTTTGTTAATGAAACTGTTCTGTTAGCTACCTATCACTTCACCAATGGTTTTAAAGTAAGTAAAACTTTATGTAAGAATAATGCTTACATTTTATAACAAAGAAACTCAATTGTTTCAGTAAAAAAAATAGAAAAACTTCTTATTGCCCAGTATTGCCCACTTCAGTCATTTTTATGAGTATTGCCGAACCCTGTTTGAACGACCAAAATTATGGAAGGTAAACCACAGTACAGTGTCATGTAAAGTTATTGGTTTTACAGTATCGCTTGCGCATATTGCGTGTAGACATAGTAAACCTTAATCGTGTACAGTACACACATAGGTTTAAATCACCAGAAAAATTGAAATTTTGGATATTAATATTTGATAATTTTTACATTAATCAAATTGGAATTGAATCCCCTTTCAATACATGTAAGTTTTATTTGAATTTATGGCCAATTCGTGAAATAATCGGCATTTAAACCTGTAGCATGTAAAGCGTCGGCAGCGATGAAAATTTCATCGGAAATTGCTTTCATATATTGGTCTTTCGACTTCGAGTGTTTGACGAGAGTGGGAATATTGCCCATATGAAATAAATTATCTCAATATTTCCTATGATCGTGTCAAATTAGTTGGACTACGATAATGATATAACAAGTGAACTGGAGACGAGTATTTAGTCCAAGTAAGTAAACTCACCCCTAGCAGACACAATTTCACTTCTCGAACAGCCATCTGACAAAAAGTAAAGTTACGATTCTCACATAGTTAATAGGGAAATGTCTTTATACAGTCAAAATCTTTAAGAATAATTTCATATTGTGTAAATAATTAATTTTAGGAAAGGTTTAAATGTAGACATCCGGTTTTCCTACATTTCACTACCGTCCACCATATTGAATGAATCACATGACTGTCACATGGTACAAATATACCGAAAAGCAAAATAAATACCAACATGAGAATAAACATTTTCTAATATAACGTTCATGATTGTTAAAACTAATTACTTTTGTGTCAAATATTAATATTTTAAACGATAGGATTCGGTATAAAATTGTAAGATACCAACGTTCAAGACAGATGACCATGTCTTAAAATTGAAAAATAAGAGTTTATCTTTTTAGAATACTTATCTTCAGGGATTGAGAAATGTACTATATTGTAATTCTAAGTATGAAAATTCCATGCACATTAACATAAAAACACGGAAATCTGACATCGACGCATTATTATATGGTATTGAGAAACTTCTCAGCAACCTGAACCCCCATAAGGCTAGTGGTCCTGACAAAATCAAGCCTATAATACTTAAAACACTCTCTGTAGAACTATCCCCCATCCTTGAGTTCATATTCCAGAAATCCCTGGAGGAAGGATCACTTCCATCCCAGTGGAAATCCGCATATGTTGCCCCCATTTTTAAAAAAGGTGATATGTCAAATCCAGTAAATTATAGGCCAATTTCATTAACATGTGTCCTATGCAAAGTTCTTGAACACATTGTTTCCTCATCTATTGTTAAGCACTTCACCAATCATGATATTCTGTATGACCTACAGCATGGATTTAGGGAAAAAAGATCATACGTTACTCAGTTCGTTATGTAAGTAAATGATCTGGTCACTTCAGTCTACAATAAGAAACAAGTAGATCTTATACTACTAGATTTTAGTAAGGCTTTCGACAAGGTTAGCCATGAGAAAGTCCTTCTAAAACTGTACGAATACAAAGTCAGAGGTAACACACTAAGATGGGTTAAAGGCTTCTTAGATAATAGGATCCAAATGGCACTACCTCTGATGCCATCCCAGTATCATCAGGTGTCCCACAGGGGTCTGTACTTGGTCCCCTGCTCTTCCTAGCTTACATAAATGACCTCCCACAAAACGTCAGTTCCAAAGTCCGTCTGTTTGCAGATGACACGTCAATATATCTAACTCTGTCATCTGCAGACCAATCTGTCACTCTCCAAAATGACCTAAACCTTCTAGAAAAGTGGGAGTTGGAGTGGGATGTGGAGTTCAACCCCTCCAAGTGTCAAGTGATCCACGCCACTAGAAGGAAACATCCTATCCCTACCCAGTATTACCTACATGGAGTCCAACTTGAATCGGTCAGCTCAGCTAAATACCTAGGCGTGGATATCTCAAATGACCTATCATGGGACAATCACATAAATAGGTCAACCAAGAAAGCTAACCAAACCCTAGGGTTCTTACGAAGAAACATTAAGGTCAAATCCAAACCCATTAAGACCATTGCTTACCAAACTCTAGTCCGACCCCAGCTCGAATATGCCTCCGAGGTATGGTCGCCCCACACCCAAACTCAAAGTGACCAAATTGAAAGCGTCCAAAGGAGAGCCGCCCTTTGGATCAAGACCGACTACGGCCGTACTGCCAGTGTAACAGATATGCTACACTCCCTAAACCTTCGTCGACTGGATTTAAGGCGTATAGATTCTAGGTTATCACTCTTCTATAAGATTCATCATGATATGGTTGCTATCCCAGTTGTAGATTACCTGTCCCCAATGACCCGTTGTGTCCGCTAAGGCCATTCCCTAAGTTATAGGTTAATTACTGCAACCACTGACTATTACAAGTTCTCTTATTTTCCGAGAACAGTGTACCATTGGAACCAACTTCCCCCAATGTCGCCAACCTCCCTACCCTAGAGCAGTTCAGTGCTGCTGTTTGCAGCCTTGAACATGTCTCGTCCTAGTTATCCTGCAAACTCAAGTTTTAAACTTTTTATATCACCAAAGTTATTTTCAGTTTCTTCCACTCTAAATTTTTATCACTATATTCTTTCTCTTTTTTATTTTGACGCGCAAAACGTCTACGTTCCCGCAAGGGGTTTTGACGTCAACGGCAGATAGATAGATAGATTATTAGGCGCCATACTGGCACCGAGAAAAGAAGCTGATTTATTTTATGCTAACTAATGAAATACTGTATTCTATCAGTTAAATATTTTCATATCTCATCACTCACCCTGTAAAAATATGAAATCTATATTTTCACACTGTGAGAGATATAGCTCCGCCCCCTCATACATTGTGTATGAATTTTAAATTATTTGCTTAAAACAGGATGGAAAATGTAGTCGCACTTTGTTCTTTATAGTATATTTCTCGATTCAAATTATTTTACTTAATGAGAATTTCATAACGTTATGCAGCAAAAAATAAAATAAAATGGAACTTTATGTTGTGTGCGTCTTTCTAAAGTAACAACACGTCTGACGTCATGTATGTTTACGCGCGTCTGTTTCCCGCGCTGAGATTAAAAATTGTTGCAAAATGCACATCTCAACGTAACTGAGCATAAAACAAAAAGAAAATTTGTTTGTTTTTCGTGAATATTGAATATATCTCACCTAGAAGTGAGAAAATGTTCACATTTTCTCACTTCTCAGTGAGATATATTCCATATTCACGAAAAATAAACAAATATCCTCTATATATTTGATCTACTATTTTACATATAATAAAGTTTGAGAATTGAAATGATATAACGGGACAAACTCCCCGCAACGATTACTTTCCTTTACGGTACATCAAATCACTGCAATCACGAGTCGTTTAACCAGATTTGGTTATTTTTTAGGCATACAGACACTAAATAGGAAAATGGCGCGAAAAAATGGTTATCGCATATTGGCAGATTCAAATAGTCCTCAGATTTTTTGCTATGTACTGCAGTAGAGCTATTTTTCCTTACTTTCTTTGCAATTTGTTTGCTGAAATCACATGACAGATCTATGCTTGATATGTAGGTAGCATTTTCATAATGAAATAATAACGTGACAGAATTTGTCATGTATACTTAATTAGATCCTACACCACCACTACAATTTGGGCTCTCATTCTTTAGCTGATTTTGCAGTTTGTGTGTTTGACTGAAAATATTTTTCTTGCATCAATCATGACCCCCACTTTTCTTTTGATTTTTATTCAGCACTGACAGTATTCTTCAAGAAAATGTAAGTTACAGACATTTAAAATAGGTCCTGATGTGTGCTGCAGCCATTGCAAATATGTCAATTTTATATAGAATAAAGAAGAACAGATATCTTTTAAACTGCATTATTTGCATCTAGATGGTAATATTCACGCACATAATTGTTCAAATAACAAAATGACGTGACTTTTATCAAAAATATCTATTGGACGTGTGACTAATGAAACAGGCTGCCGGAATTTGTTTCTTTTGGCGTCTCCGATATTTTGCAGAGTCATGTGACTTTCTCATTGTCACATGGTACAATGTATCTTGTGAATGCAGCGGTTATAATGAACGCAAGGGAAGGTAACCGCTGTGAGGAGCTTGATAACGGGATAGTGTTACACTTAAATCACACACACTGTATAGGTTATTAGGCACAAAAAAACTCATTAGACGTCTACGCACTACTAAGTTATTCCACTGGACGTGTTATTTCCATATTTTAACAATGTTAAAACACATTATTATGATCCCCTGTTTACATTGTTGGCACGGCGGGAGCAAAACGTTTGATAAAACTTTATTTCAATTTACGTCGAATGTTGCAAATATTGCCATTGCTGCAACCACAGGAGAAAAGGTTGCATGTTGAAAATATCCCTTCTTGGGTTTACATAACTTACCAATCAGAACGGGACTAAGCTTCCCTTATTCCTAGGTATACATTTGCCTTATTCACAGTACGTTCACTGTACCTTTTTGAATTGGTGGTTTCTGACCATGATGATAATGATGATGTGCTGATCATATTGGTGGTGAGGAAAATAATGAAAACCTGGACGAAGAAATAATAATAATACAGTAAAAACAGACCATACAGAATTAAACTAAGTGCGGCAAACGATAAAGTAGCAAAAAAAGTAGCTAAAAATTTTGAAGAGTATTTAAAGTGACCAAATAGTTTATTGTGATTTATTGTGATAGAAGCAACCTATTTCTTTTTTTTTTTCACGTATTTTTCTTTTCAAGTTGCTAAAAACCTCCCACAATCAAGGCCTTCTTAAATTGTTGTTTATCATCTAATTTACCACGGTTCATCGTTCAGATGCATAGATATTTAACCACACTTGCCTCGCGGTTCAATTCCTGCGCATCTGAACTCCGAACCGTGATAAATCAGGCGACAAACCGCTCGGAGGCCTTGATTATTTGTTCAATATAAGCAAAATGGTCAAAATTACAATATAAGATTCATTTCAAAACCAGAACTTTTCCTCAGTCTGGTCGGTTGGTCAAGGCAAGAACATTTGAAAGTCGTAACCGTGAAAGTAGGCAAAGGTTAAGCTGTATCGCGATGTGATATCCTCAGGAAACTTTAAAGGGTGTATGCCGGTCTGAGCAACACGTCAGAAACCTTTAATGACGATTTCAAAGACGTTGGTGTTTTAGATTTGTTTGTACGTTGTCTATAGTCTAAACTGATTGTAAAATACTATAGTTCCTTAAGCAAAGATATTAATTATGATTCGTAACAAAATTATTTGATGATATCTTTTTAAAATATGTAGTTATTTTCAATTCCGCATTTCTCATAAACCAGGTTAATTAAATGTGCATATTTTTTGTTTGACATACGGCAGAAGGTCACACCCGACATTTAACTAAAAAAAAAATGAACGTCTTTATGGCTGAAATAGATGAAGTTTTGCCTAATTTCTGGGTCACCTATTATTTTTCTTGGTTGCTTTTTATGCTTCCAAAGGATCTTTTGGCAGATTCTATCACAACAACAGTCTTTAAGCGCCGTGAGGCGGTTGTAAAAAGTCTCCCCGTACTTGGACTCAGTGTTGTTATATTTTCTGGTCCTTTTGGATCATGGAAAGATTCTATTTCACTATAACGGAATTCCGCGTATGCCAGTACTAGGGAGCATAAGGGGTCTTGCACGTTTCATTACCCTTCATGAACAGACTCAAACAAACCGGGTCTGCTATTTTGTTTCTTGGTTGCATTGTATGCTTCCAAAGGACCTTTTTACAAATTTTATTGGGACTCAGACTCTAATATATATGATATAACCATATTTTTCTCACTGTCCGACATTTCGTATCCACGGGTTAACGTGTTTGTTATCTCCCTTCGACCAATTCTACCAAGATTTCAACATTTCAAGATTTATTTAGATCATGGGTTATTACAACCATGTGATCATAACAATAACACCATAACAAACAAGTAACCAAACATATATATAAACAAACAAACTTTACAGTTTCATATAATAGGAATTACTAAGACAAAAAAGGCTGTACTATTTTAAAGGAGAATGACTATTTGACATTAGATAGATGAATATTTCCACAAATGTATTCTTATTTGGGTTACTTCCCCTCGACCTGCATTGAAGAATAGTAAGATTGCATTCCAGCTCAGTTTAATCAATATCTTTAATAATATCTGGATCATGCTCCGAAAATAGTTCCATTTCTCATTTTCATTCCATTGCATTCAAATACACCATTAGTCATTTAAAGGAATGGGGGTTGATTATATAATTATTCTTGGCTCTAAAATCCATCAATGAAACTCTTTCTGATAGCCCTTTAACATGCAATATTTTTAACAGATCAACAATTTACGCGAGATATAAATGAGAATTCACGAAGTTCAATAATGACTTGTAATTTACGTTGAAAGAATCCGTCGACAATTCTTGAGATATGGAAAATGGTGTAATTACAGACTTAAAAATAAAAAGAGGTAAAAACAAAAAAAAAACTATTTTGCATTTTCGAATTTAAACAGAAAACATACAATATTAATCGAACATAACCAGACGAGTTGCCAAAAGCATTTGTAACACCGCTGGAATGCCTTTATTCTGAAATTGTTTGAAATATTTAAAAGCAACTCTTTCAAATTTTGTGAGGGTAAAAAGGACACCCTCTTAAAGTTCTTTATGGATTTTATTTATCAAAATTTATCATTCACTTATTGACATACACATGTTTGCTTTAATATCCATGTAAATTAAGAGAAATGTGCCTCTAAATTTTGTCGAAATATTGTACAAAGTCAACATTTTACATGAGTTTTTGCAAATATCTAATGCGGGGTTTGATGTCTTTTGTTATTTCTCAATTTTGGACATATGTATTATGTTGAACCAAACTCTTTCTAAATGAAAAGATTTAATATTTTAGCCAAACTATACGCGTGAAAGTTTAAATATTCAGTTCAGATAAGGGTACAACGTGGGAGTCTGAACGTCAAACACAGCTTTTACTTAAACTTTTTATTAATGGACATGATTTTCATCTGAAAGATCAGCACTGTTCAAGATGTAGCTCCCAGAAAGGTTTTTGTACCTTACATTTTCATTTAATCATGTGAAAAAAGTTTATATACGGGTTTTGTTTCTGCATATATCGGTAACATTGTTGTTACATTGTTTATACATACATAATTTTAGAACAAATATGTATTTATTCAGAAAGATATGTATTTATTCAGGATAAAATATAAACTAAATCATATAATGCTAGGATTTCATGACCTCAACCCAATGGAAAGGAAATCTAGAAAATATACATAGTTAACCAGCAATTTCCGTTATAAGGCAGGAAAGTCGTAACAAAAACAAAATAACTTTGTCATTCTGTCTTATATTGGGAGAAAATACATATGAGTTGATATTTGACTATATATAAGTGAAAATTCAATACATTTCCTTTTGCTTTATGTATACATTGAATCATTTGTATTTGTGTGTCTTTCTAGAATAGCTAGAGAACTAGAGACACTCTAATGAATTAAATGATATCTTTGCAAAATTTTATTCTGATTTAACATCTTTTAATACTGCATTTGTCTAAACGTGTCAGATATTTCATTAGTTTACTTTTGGTGAAATGAAAGAGATTGCCAAAATATTCGACATCATGATTATAATAATGAAATAAATGTCCACTTGAGACCAATGTTTCAAAACAAATGTCTTTACTCGAAGTCATTGTAAACATTACAGCAACAACTATTTAGTGCCTTACGTTTCAAACAGAATCATGGTGGTTTTTTTTTGTAAAGTTATCGCTAAATATCGCCAAACAACAGTATATTCCATTAGTGCTATTGATCATGTCAAGTGCGAAGGAATTTGCACCGTATTTGTCTATACAGAAGGTGTCCAAGGAGAGATATCGGGGAAAAAATGTCCCGAAATATGCACAAATTGTAAAATTTTTACGGAAAACTGTCTTATGCAGCTATAACTTTAATAGTGTGTATATTCGTTCAGCTTGAAATCTCTGAATCGAAAAGCTAAATCGGGAATATTCGGCCTCGCACGTTTACTTTTGCGTTTGTATGGTCGGTATCTAGGGCTCTCCAAGCGATGGTGAATTCTGACAGTCACCGGTTCGCTATAGATGAGATCAGTACCTATCTGACGGAGTGGAATGCCGAAATTTTCAGCAGCTCTGAAATGTTGTTTGTAATTTTCAATATCATCTAGGTGTTTATAGCCTAGTCCGAAAATGATATGAGCATATTCGTCAATGTACTCGGGGTAAACTCTCTCCTTATCTCTCAATCAAAGTTGTAACTTCTTCATAATTAGCTTCTTTACAAATGTCAAAATCATTTCAATTTCAATGTCTGCCAAGCTGCTGTATCTAATGTAGCTCATACTAGCTGATACAGCCTTGTAACTCACGTACAGAATAGCTGGAACGATGAATTCCGGAGCTACTTGAATAGAATCTTCCACTGTTGCCCGATTATGAAAATCAACATTTGTGTATATTCCGCCTTTGAAAAAATACCGTGCCGTACACTCGCAGTCTTTTCTAATCAATTTAGCAAAGTGGTTTATAATCTTGCCAAAAGATTCTAAATTGAACAGCAGGTTGTAGTATTCACTAATTATCCAGGCATGGCAGTCCCCTTCTTGAATAATTTCTTCAAATATACCAATACTTTTATCCATCAATTCCTTTCGACTTTCTGACTCATCATGTTTAATTTCTAAAGCAAATTGGTGGTAAAGTGTCGCCAATAGCGCTTTCAGATTTTGACATTTCGATCCGTTCTCTGTTTCAACCACTTTCTCTACAAAATAAATCGAAGTTTCTGTAGAGGGCGGCTCGTCGCATATTTCAGTTCCACAGAGCAGAGAGAGAACAACTCCAACTTCACCTTTGTCTAACAGAGCAGCTACGTATTCAAGCAATTTCTGCTGTGCTAAACACCTTGGAAGATGCGGCTTTAAGAGCAAAGGAACAAAAATACTGGCAGCAGAAACATCTTTAGAAAGCCAGCAGAAGCGATGTTTCTCCGTTAGTTCAAGGAAAATACCAACAGGATTCTCTTTAACTTTCTGGATGTCTTTCAATACGACTGTCCTTGTTTTTTCGCTCATGAAGTGAATCATGTTTCTTTGTGGAATGAAATACTGTGGCATTAACCCATTTTCGAGACATGTTTCCATCTCAAGTAACAGTCGCAAGAGGAAATCAAATGGTTGGGTTTCACTCCATTGATCCTCATGAACTTTTTCGCACAGTCGGAAAAATATAGTTTTGCAGTGGTACGTTGTGAGCCCGCGATTTATTCTGTTGATAGAGTACTTGAACAAGAATTTGAACAACATGTAGCAGCGCTTCTGCTTGATACTCAAGCTTAGTGCAAGAAGTTTCTCGCAATGAGAGAATGAAATTAAAAAGTCGTGAGGATCTTTGTTGAATTTATCTCCTTTAGGAACGATGTGGCACCCACCTTTGACAACAAAACGAACTAGCGCCTTTGGAGGCCAAATACGATCACGGTGAACCCATTCAGCGGCTTCTTGTGGCCAGCGTGGACAAGGAAGCGCGACAACGTAGTCTTTTGATAAAGATACCTTAAGAAAATCAGATCTCTCAATTTCGCAGGTCACGGCTGGTCCATGGTAAGAGAACTATACGTTTGCGATGGAATCGACATTCGTCGTACGACGTGTAAATATTCGTTCCCTGTCACTACTATGTATCTCATGTTTTAGATATTTCCTTAGAATACTGACTAGTTTACTTCTCACAACAATATTACTTCTACCCGGGTCAATAAATGCAGGAAATGTTTCTTTAGTAAGTTTTTCTTCTACACGTTCTCGGGGATATTTGCTTGGCCTGTTCTCTAGCCAGTCTAAGTTAAAGACAAGTTTTGTATAACCTGGCGGACTTCTTGAAGTATCTAGCGAGCTGAATGCCCTCTTGTTTTCGCTGTCGACAATAAGTGATGAAAATATATAAATTCTATCCTCATCTGGACCTCTGGTAAACAAAGGCCATCTGAGCTGCTGCCTGTTAAAACAGTGTAATGTTCTAAGAACTTTCTTGATATTTTGATCATTTCCCGTTCTCGGTCGTAATTCTGCACAGCTAATAGTGTAAGACAGCCTGCCATCGGAACTGGTAACAAAAGGTCAAGAATGAAGTCTTCTTTAGAATGCTGTAGAAATTCCTCGTCGGGATCCTTGGTTTTCTCGCCATCAAACACATCTCTTGCAATAGAGTCTGACATCAACTCGAAATGGGCACACCTTTGCATGGAATATGGCAATGGTTCTATAGTGTAAGGCAGAGGTTCGGATATTTGTCGATCTTGTTTTCCTGGACCGGATAGTAATGACAAATTATATTTGACACCCTCTTCTACCTTGCGGGTCCACTGTCCAACCATCCATACTGGTGAAGCTTCAGAATAAGACATACTCATTATTCTTGGTTTTCCTGTTTGGTTCATTGTGTAAATGTTCAAATTGCTTCATTTGTACTCGAACTGAAAACCATTTTGTTGAATCTGTTTATAGGAGTTCATCTGTGAAAGACAAACAAATGTTTGTTTATAAGGCATTTACCTTTAAAGTCTTATTATTAATATTATTATATTCCAACTTCCGGGTACGTGAAAAGGTTATTTCAGGTACTTGATAATCAATGAAATCTGTAAGAAGATCCTTTGGAAGCATATAATGCCACCAAACAAAATAGCAGTCCTAGTCCATTCATGAGAGGTAATGGAAAGTGCAACAACCCTCACCTCTCTTGCACCAGCTTAAGTTGAATTGTATTACATAGATATTGAACTTCTTTAGAATCTCAGTAAAGACCCGATTAAGTCTTATGTACATGATATTTATATATGCTATTATTATTCATATTAAACTACGTCCGTGTTCATAAGTTCATAAGGATTTGAGAAAATAAAACATTTAGTAAATACTACTAGTATGTTAATTTTCAAATTGACCATGTGAGTGAACCATTAACATTATGTGGAAAAAAAACACGATGAAAATAATTGTTTTCTTAACTGAGAATGGAAACCATAATTTATGAAATAAAAGTAAGTGGTTAATGACACACTTGATACACAAAATGTTTTAGAGAATTAAACAAAATTGAAAATAAAGAATTACTTGAGATCTTGAAGTCAATGACAGTATGTCCATTCCATTCCCACATCACGTAGTATAAATACAATCTTCAAAATATTGCCCGGTTGCGCTTACGAATGTAAAACGTTAGTGTACAAATGCTTATGCCTCTGATCTAAGAGGAAGTAAAATTCACAAATTTACCTAAATTTACATAGTGGCTAAAGTAAATACGATAAATCCTTTAACTTAACATAAAGCAATGTTTATTGACATGTAACTTAATACTTAAAAGAAAAATGGATTTTATATTCCGCTTATTCATTGTTCCGAGTTGAAAACACAGTAGAAAAATATGAGCCGTGCCATGGGAAAACCAACATAGTGGGTGTGCGACCAGCATGGATCCAGACCAGCCTGCGCATCCGCGCAGTCTGGTCAGGATCCATGCTGTTCGCTAACAGTTTCTCCAATTCCAATAGGCTTTAAAAGCGAACAGCATGGAGCCTGACCAGACTGCGCGGATGCGCAGGCTGGTCTGGATCCATGCTGGTCGCACACCCACTATGTTGGTTTTCCCATGGCACGGCTCAATATTATGTTTTTGGCCAGATACTGAAATTTCGCTTTCTTCATATTACAGGATATCATTTAACAGTTTTAATATCAGATACACATTACCGTATTATATTTTTGAATATATTGCAAAGTATGTAAAATGACATAAATCAATTAATGGGTAAAGTTTTTAAAGCATAGCGATAGTAAAGTTATCAGAATGGCTTTCTGTATCAGTGTAAAAAAATAATACAGTGGTTAGGATTCTTCTGATGGAATTTTAATTTTTATCATTTATATCGTCATTAATTCAATAAAAACATACATTATATTACTGTTCATAATACAGATTGTTTACCCTCGCACAAGACCCAATAGGAATAATTATGAGTGGACTCTTAACACTGAATTAATTGCTCTGTGTTCTCCCTACCATCAAAACTATCAAAATATAAGAAAAAATAATATCTGTGTTCAAGCAGTATGTTCAGAGATTATGCAAGAGCAACCTCCAGAGTTTGTCAAATCGCAGCTAGCATATATTTGTCTCATGAAATTTCTTTTTTCAAATGTATACTATTTTTACTATGGCCAGCATCTCATTTAAATTTTTGGCAATGTGGAAAAATCCAATTAATGACAAAGATTGAATTTTTCCGGCCTATTGATTTCACCTTTACTTCCTGTAAATATCTGGTGTGGAGGTTATTAAACAGCTGATAAAAACTGTACATTCCGATTGGTGGATGAAAAATTCCAAATGCTTTGAATGGAGTAGATAATATTTTCTTAAGGGATGTGCAGATACCCTGAGCTGTATTGATACACATTATAATCCGTAGCAAGACTCCTGTGGAAACAGCTTGCGTCATAAACCTGAATCCCCTAGGTAGTAAAACAATTCCGCCACTCTGATACGGAATGATTTATAGTCAGCTCGTCCCTCAGTCAACTCGTCCCCATTTTGGTCATTTCGTATCCCTTGACGATTTCAAATTGGCCGTTTCGTCCCCCACTTTTCGGCCCTAGTAAAATATGTGTCCTGTAAAATATGTTCTACATATAAAACATGAAAATTTTACTTTACAAACTACATTTTGCTTTGCTTTATAAATACCCGATCGTAACTTAAAGTTTGCATTACCTACTGTGGCCATGTATCTTTTTTAAAAATACTTCTTGTTGTAAATATTTTAACCAAAATCTTCCGAATAGGTTTTGGTCCATCTTCATTTTGGAGTTTCTGCTATAAGGAGATATGACAGCCTAATAAGATTTTCATCTTCTATGCTTTTTATAACGGATCATTTCCAAACACATTGATATGTTTCAACAATCTTCAATTTATCGAAAAAGATATGAAAGCACAAGAACAAACTTCGTGTAAACCAATAACATACAGGTACACAGGTACGCAAGCAAAAATAAAATCAAATGCATCATTCAGTTTCTGTTTCATTACATTTGTTTCACTTTTGTGACTTTCAGGTCGTTTTTTGAATACACAATTTGTCCCATGTAGATGGCATTGTACACGATGTCTGTGCAACTGCCAAATTTATAAATGAGATTCTCTCATCTGAAATATAAATTTATAAAGCTACATCTCATAAGACACTAGATGTTCACATCAGACTGACTTGCCAGACACTTAAATAGAATAAAGCTTGACTTGTGAAGCTGTTGCAGATATCATGAGAGATATAGAATGATATTACTGTACAGGAATCAATCCCAATAAACTGTTTAGCTGGTTAGACAAAGTGAGTAGAAGCAAATATACGAAAACATAAAAAACACGAGCTTATTTACTCAGTTGAATAAGAATTGAAAAGAAAGAAAGAGCGTAACTCGGTATAATTTAAAGTATAGGTGTAAGTCTTGGGCAAATCTCCGCTGGAAAATGTTTGGTTTTGATATGCTCTGAGCTGTTTTCTGGGTTTATCATAGCTACTTTCTAACAGCGTTTTTTGGCCGTTCGATAACAAATTTTACAAATGTGCCTGAAGTGTACAGGGAGCTACCGAAATGATAGAATAGTCGGTCACACACACACACACACACACACACACACATATATATATATATATATATATATATATATATATATATATATTTCGGCTCCAGTTATGATACATCTAGTAATTAACATACAGACAACTTTACATTAGCTGAGATTAGTGTAAAGGTAAACCATAAGAGATATAGATATATAAAATACCCGGGTTTACCCAGGACACCATATACATATTTTCTCTTTACCATTGTTTGTTCAAATTGCTCTTTACATGTACTTTGGCTTTCATTTGAATGTTTCTATTATAAACAAATCTATGTTTACCTGTTTGTATGTAAGACCACAAAGTTTCCATATTTGCCGACCTCAAGGGAGTCATGTTTGTCGAACACATTAAGCGCGTGCGCAGAATTGATAGTGGCAGCATTCAGCCTTTTGGGCATACTAATGCGCAGGATGACACATGCAAGGTGTATCACAATGTGATATAATCACGAAACAAGTACATATATTCAAAAATGTAATTTCTGTTTTCTGACTTTTCTCATGTGGAGTTAGAAAAAAAGGTAACAACGTTTCTACAATTTTAATTATTTGTAGGTCTTTGTCTTCATAAACTATTACTAGTAATTCATCAAAGACTTTTTTCCGTTTCAAGTTTGGTTAAGATCAAAGTAGCATGTCAAATATAAGATTTTGAATTTGATAGTACAAAAGTACCATTTCTGAACATTACGCATTTGGATTGAAGTCCGTGCCAAGAGCAATAGCCATTTCACTTTCAATCATCTGTCGAACTGGTGGAGTTGGCAGAACAACTCCGACCGAGCCGGACGCCGCCATAGCAGACATTCCTCCGTCCGAGTTTTCTTCCAAATGACTGATAGCAAGGTCGCCTATTTCAGCTCCTATATGGAAATATAAATATATGATTTCAAACGGTTAGCCTATATTTCGTGTAAATGCAAATTTAGACTTTGCAAGCCTCGTCATCAACACTATATTTAATATAACACAAGAAGACTGTAGCTGCTGTTTTTTCCAAAATAAGTGTTGGTGATATTGTCAGTTTTAATACTTCACGATAAATGCATAGGTGGACAGAAATACTCGTAAGACTCAAGCTGTCAGCGACATCCAGAAATGACCGAGTAATTACGCGATAATTACAAAACATGTAAGACAAACAAGACCTCTGTCGACCCTGTAGGATGTAGTTCATCGCCATGGAAATTTAAAAGAAGACCCCATTCTTTCCCCTTTTCTAATATAGATCTCGTCTGCTGTTCGTCAAAGACGTCATGTTCACAAAACACGCCCATATTGTTCACGAGCAAATGTCGTCTGCTATTAAGCATCTGCTTTATAGTACGTCACGTGTAGCTTCTTCGGCTATTGAATCTCTCAATTTAGTTAGGTCAGTATCAAGTAATGTAAGAAGCCCGTCGACTTAAAAAATAAGGAAAGTATAGATATATGGATCGAGGGTTGGTGAGTTCGACCCCCGAGCGAGGCGTGTGTTATCCGTAATGAATTGACAAATAAAAAACGATGTGTCTGAAATCATTCGTCTTCCATCTGATTAATATGAAAAAGTTGGCTGTTAGTATTGGTACAGAATCCAGGAACACCTGTTATGTTAATTGCCCACAGAACGTAGTATAACTTAAATACTGTTAAAAACGGTGATAAACCCAAAACAATCAATCAGTAAAGTACAAAAATAGCCTGTAGAAAAAGTCATTCTTCAATTATTGAAGTATATTGAACTAAAAAGCAATTTTTCAGCTGTGTACCGTCTGCCTTATTTTTTCCTTGTTTGTTTGTACTCTTCCTAGCTTGTGAGTATTTTGCACTCCTCCGGAGGCATAACCAAAACTAGCCACGCCTCCAAGACATACGATCTTCTTTTTCTCTAGAAACGATTTTCCACGCTAAATTCAAACCATAATTGATGTATCCACTGGTTTAGAAAATGAGTTATTAAACGTACAAAACTAAGATAATGCTAACCTTCAGACAGCAAGTGCTCCACCGTACGTAGAAGACACCCAAATCGCCATTTCACATTTGACTCTCTCAATTACATGTAGCATCTTAACCTTAGTCTCAACATCAAGTCCATATCCGCTTTTATAATCAACCAGAGTAGTATAAGTGGACCTCAGATCATGGTATAACTGGGATATAGGATATAAAGGGGTCCAGATACATGGCATAAGTGGGCCTCAGATTTAGGATAAACCTGGGTCTCGGATACGAGGTATAACTGGGGTTCTGAAAATGGTATAAGTGGGCCTCATGTACAGG
Source organism: Mercenaria mercenaria (assembly GCF_021730395.1). Classification (NCBI taxonomy): domain Eukaryota; kingdom Metazoa; phylum Mollusca; class Bivalvia; order Venerida; family Veneridae; genus Mercenaria; species Mercenaria mercenaria. The sequence goes on along the minus strand of NC_069366.1, from coordinate 32,912,320 downwards.
GTAAAATTGGACCTCAGATACGGGGTATAACTGGGCCTAAGATACATGGTATAAGAGGGTCTCAGATACATGGTATAAGTGGGCCTCAGATACAAGATATAATTGGGCTTCAGATATAGGGTATAACTGGGCTTCAGATACATGGTATAAGTAGGCCTGAGATACATGGGTATAAGTGGGCTTCAGATACAAGATATAACTGGGATTCAGATACATGGTATAAGTGGGCCCGATATACAAGATATTACTGGGCTTCAGATATAGGGTATAACTGGATTTAGATACATGTTATAAGTCGGCCTGAGATACAAGATATAACTGGACTTCAGATATAGGACATAACTGGGATTCAGATACATGGTATAAGTGGGCCTCAGATACAAGATATAACTGAGATTCAGGTATAGGGTATAACTGGGATTCAGATACATGGTATAACTGGGCCTCAGATACAAGATATAACTTTGATACAGATACATGGTATAAGTAGACCTCAGATACATGGGTATAAGAAGGCCTCAGATACAAGATATAACTGGGATTCAGATACATGGTATAAATGGGCCCGAGATACAAGATATAACTGGGCTTCAGATATAGGGTATAACTGGATTTAGATACATGGTATAAGTGGGCCTGAGATACAATATATAACTGGGCTTCAGATATAGGGTAATACTGGGATTCAGATACATGGTATAAGTGGGCCTCAGATACAAGATATAACTGGGATTCAGATACATGGTATAAGTGGGCCTCAGATACATGGGTATAAGTAGGCCTCAGATACAAGATATAACTGGGATTCAGATAATGGTTTAAGTGGACCCGAGATACAAGATATAACTGGGCTTCAGATATAGGGTATGACTGGGATTCAGATACATGTTCTAAGTCGGCCTGAGATACACGATATAACTGGGCTTCAGATATAGGGTATAACTGGGATTCAGATACATGGTATAAGTGGGCCTCAGATACAAGATATAACTGGGATTCAGATACATGGTATAAGTGGGCTTCAGATCAGGGTATAACTGAGGAGCCTGAACGAAGACAGAGACATGTATAAATAATAAAAACATAAATAAATCCACGGTACGGGTGGAAAATAACTCGAAAATGTAGGAAATAACCAACTATTAAATGTCTATAATATTTAATCGGCTACCAGTTTCAAAAATATCATCAGGTCGACGTCACATTGTTTAAAATCGACCTGATGATATTTTTGAAACCGGTAGTCGATTAAATATTATAGACATTTAATAGTTGGTTATTTCCTACAGTTATATATTCAGGTTAAAACATACATTCACCTGAAACTATTTAATACACACTTCTAACCTCTCTTCGAAAGCTTGACAATATATTTCATATAACATACCGGTACCAGAAGTACATGTAGAAGATTCTGAACATTGTTGATAACATATTAAAATATAAACTAAATCATATAATCATATCATCAGATATCATTCTATTTACTTATTATCTAAAAAGTACATATACATATCTAAAAAGTACACATATAACCAGCAATTTCCATTATAAAGCCGGAAAATCATAACAAACCCCCATCCTATGTTGCGTTGGAACCAAATTTTCATATGTGTTGGTATTTGACCATTTATTTGTGAACAACACATTTCCGTGCACTTATACGTTAAGCAAAAAAACAATATATTCATCTGGATTTTGGGACATTTTAAAAAATGTTAGAGAGCTGGAGGCTGTTTTATGAATAAAATGAATCTTTGCACAATTTGATTCTGTTGGAAATTTATAACGTTTTAAAATGTACTTCAGGTGAAATGAAAGAGATTGCAAAAATATCGAATATTCGTTTACTATATTAAACATCATGATATTACAATGAAATCAATGTCCATTTGAGACCAACGTTTCCAAACAAATGTCTTTACTCGAAGTCATCGTAAACATTTCAGCAACAACAATTTAGTGCCTTACGTTTCAAGAGAATCATTGTGTTGTTTTGGTAAACCTATCGCAAAACAACAGCATATTCCATTATTGCTATTGATCATGTCCATTGCATATCAATTTGCACCGTATTTGTCAATAAAGAAGGTGTCCAAGGTGAGCTATCGGACAGAAAAAAGTCCCGAAATATATGCACAAATTTTATGGTATTTACGGAACACTGTCTTAATAGTGTGCGTATTCGTTCAGCTTGAAATCTCTGAATCGAAAGGCTAAATCGGGAATATTCGGCCTCGCATGTTTACTTTGGCGTTTGTATGGTCGGTATCTAGGGCTCTTCAAGCGATGGTGAATTCTGACAGTCACCGGTTCATTATAGATGAGATCAGTATTTATCTGACGGAGTGGAATGCAGAAATTTTCAGCAGCTCTGAAATGTTGTTTGTAGTTTTCAATATCATCTAAGTGTTTATAGCCTAGTCCGAGAGTGATATGAGCATATTCGTCAATAAACTCGGGGTAAACTCTCTCCTTATCTCTCAACCAAAGTTGTAACTTCTTCATTAGCTTCTTTACAAATGTCAAAATCATTTCAATTTCAATGTCTGCCAAGCTGCTGTATCTAATGTAGCTCATACTAGCTGATACAGCCTTGTAACTCACGTACAGAAAAGCTGGAACAATGAATTCCGGAGCTACCTGAATAGAACCTTCCACTGTTGCCCGATTATGAAAATCAACATTTGTGTATATTCCGCCTTTGAAAAAATGCCATGCCGTACACACATAGTCTTTCCTAATCAATTTAGCAAAGTGGTTTATAATCTTGCCAAAAGATTCTAAATTGAACAGCAGGTTGTAGTATTCACTAATTATCCAGGCATGGCAGTTCCCTTCTTGAATAATTTCTTCAAATATACCAATACTTTTATCCATCAATTCCTTTCGGCTTTCTGACTCATCATGTTTAATTTCTAAAGCAAACTGGTGGTAAAGTGTCGCCAATAGCGCTTTCAAATTTTGACATTTCGATCCGTTCTCTGTTTCAACCACTTTCTCTACAAAATAAATCGAAGTTTCTGTAGAGGGCGGCTCGTCGCATATTTCAATTCCACAGAGCAGAGAGAGAACAACTCCAACTTCACCTTTGTCTAACAGAGCAGCTACGTATTCAAGCAATTTCTGCTGTGCTATACTCCTTGGAAGATGCGGCTTTAAGAGCAAAGGAATGAAAATACTTGCAGCAGAAACATCTTTAGAAAGCCAGCAGAAGCGATGTTTCTCCGTTAGTTCAAGGAAAATACCAACAGGATTCTCTTTAACTTTTTGGATGTCTTTCAATACGGCATTCCTTGTTTGTTCGGTCATGAAGTGAATCATGTTTCTTTGTGGGATGAAATACTGTGGCATTAATCCATTTTCGAGACATGTTTCCATCTCAAGTAACAGCCGCATGAGGAAATCAAATGGTTGGGTTTCACTCCAATGATCCTCATGAACTTCTTCGCACAGTCGGAAAAATATAGTTTTGCAGTGGTAAGTTGTGAGCCCGCGATGTATTCTGTTGATAGAGTACTTGAACAAGAATTTGAACAACATGTAGCAGCGCTTCTGCTTGATACTCAAGCTTAGCGCAAGAAGTTTCTCGCAATGAGAGAATGAAATTAAAAAATCGTGAGGGTCTTTGTTGAATTTATCTCCTTTAGGAACGATGTGGCACCCAATTTTGACGACATGTCGAACAAGAGCTTTTGGAGGCCAAATACGATCACGATGAACCCATTCAGCGGCTTCTTGTGGCCAGCGCGGACAAGGAAGTGCGACAACGTAATCTTTTGATATAGTTACTTTAAGAAAATCAGATCTCTCAATCTCGCAGGTCACGGCTGGTCCGTGATATGAGAACTTTATGTTTGCAGTGGAATCGACATTCGTCGCACGACGTGCAAATAATCTTTCCCTATCACTGCTATGTATCTCTTGTCTTAGATATTTCCTGAGAATATTGACAAGTTTACTTCTCACAACAATTTTACTTTTACCCGGGTCAATAAATGCTGGATAGTTGTCTTTAATAAGTTTTTCTTCCACGCGTTCGCGGGGATATTTGCTTGGTCTCTTCTCTAGCCAGTCTAAGTTAAAGACAAGTTTTGTATAACCTGGTGGACTTCTTGAAGTATCTAGCGAGCTAAATGCCCTCTTGTTTTCGCTGTCGACAATAAGTGATGAAAATATATAAATTTTATCCTCATCTGGACCTTCTGTAACATTGACTTTCCTGTTCATGTGTGTCACCTCTGGTAGGCAAAGGCCATCTGAGCTGCTACCTGTTAAAACAGAGTAATGTTCTAAGAACTTTCTTGATACATTGTACATTTTCCGTTCTCGGTTGTAATTCTGCAAAGCTAATAGCGTAAGACAACCTGCCATTGGAACTGGTAACAAAAGGTCAAGAATGAAGTCTTCTTTAGAATGCTGTAGAACTTCCTTGTCGGGATCCTTTGTTTCCTCGCCACCAAACACATCTCTTGCAATAGAGCCTGACATCAACTCGAAATGGGCACAACTTTGCATGGAATATGGCAATGGTTCTATAGTGTAAGGCAGAGGTTCGGTTAATTGTCCATCTTGTTTTCCAGGACCTGATAGTAATGACAAATTATATTTGACACCCTCTTCTACCTTGCGGGTACCCTTTCCAACTGCCCATACTGTTGAAGCTTCAGAATAAGAAATACTCATTATTCTTGGTTTTCGCGTTTGGCTCATTGTGTAAATGTTCAAAATGCTTTATTTGTACTCGGACAGAAAACCATTTTGCTGAATCTGTTCATCGGAGTTCATAGGAGTTTTCTGTGAAAGGCAAATAAATGCTTGATTATAAAGCATTTACATTAAAAGCTTAGAGTTGTAATCTTTATCAAAACGAATATTGTTATATTCCAACTTCCGGGTACGTGAACAAGTTATTTCAGGAACTTGATAACCAATAAGCATTAAGTCTTATGTACATTATATTTATATATGCTATTATTATTCATATTAAACTATGTTCGTGTTCACTAAGCTGCTTTATGAACCTGATAATGTTGCCAACTCGGAGTCTGTAAGCATAAATATAACCCATCAATCCCTTCGATAGGGATGTATTTCAGATTTGAGAATATTAAAGTATAGTTAAGTAATACTATAATAATTTTCACATTGACCATGTAAGAGGATAATTAACATTATGTGAAAAAATGATGCGACATTAGCTTTCTTAATTGAGAAGGAAACCATAATTTATGAAATAAAAGTATGTGTTTAAATGACACATTTGATACACTAACAAGTTTATTGAATTTAAACAAAATCAAAAAAAAAAAAGAATTACTTGTGATCTTGAAGTTAGTGACACAATGTCCATTCCATTCCATTCCCACGTCACTATGTATAAAATACAGTCTTAAAAGATTGCCCGGTTGCGCTTACGAACGTAAAACGTAAGTGTACAATTACTTTATCAGTAAATATTAATACGTAATCACCTCTTATCTATGAGGAATTTACCTAGTGTCTAAAGTCCTTTAACTTAATTTATGACATTAACATTGTCAAAATGCTTATTTGCACGTAGCTTAATATTTCCATGAGACAGGTACTAAATCAGGTACTAAATATTGGGTAGATGTGTAAGAAAACTGGATTTTATATTCCACTTTTTCATTGTTCTGGGTTAACTACACAGTAGAACAATCAGCGTGTGTGCGGTTGGAGGGGGGGGGGGGGGGGGGGGGGGGGGGGTGCAGATACTGAACTTTCTTTCGATTTGTTTAACTTAACAGTTTTGATATATATATAAATAGGCTTAAAATCAGATACACATTACAGCATATTTTTGAATATATTGTAAAATATTTTAAATCATTTAATGGCTAAGGTTTATAAAGCATAGCGAAAGTAATTTAATTAGTGTAGCGTTTTGTATCAGTCTGAAAACAGTACAGTGGTTAGGATTCTTTTTATGAAATAGCAAGATGCCAGATTTGATATTTATCATTAATTTCACATTGTCGTATTATTCAGTAAAAACATACATTGTGTTATTGTTCATAATACAGATTCCTCGCACACAAATACTATCAAACCTGTTAAAATGTCAAAATATAATAAAAAGTAATATCTGTGTGAAAGCAATATGTTCAGAGACTGTCCAAGAGCAAACTCCAGTTTGTCAAATCACAGAATCACAACTAGCATATTTTTGTCTGATGAAAAATTCCCTTTTTCAAATGTTTCCTATCTTTTATTATTGTCAATATGTCATATAAATCTTTGGCATCCACTAATGTGAAAAATCCAAGTAGTGACAATGGTTGTTACTTTGCAAATATTTAACCAAAATCTTCCGTAGTATTTCGCAGTAGTCGTAAAGGATATTATTCATCTTCATCTAGGAGTTTCTTCTATGTGGAGATATGACAGGTTAATAAGATTTTCCTCTTCTATGATCATTTCCAAAAAAAAAAAAAAAAAAAAAAAAACAGTGATATGTTACTACAGCTTTCGATTTAATGAGAAGAAGACATGAAAGCACAGGAACAAACTTCGTGTAAACCAATAACATACAAGTACAAAGGTACTCCAGAAAATAAAGTCAAATGCACAGTTTAGTTTATTTTTTCATTATATTTGTTTTACTTTTGTAACTTTCTGGTCGTCCTTTGAATGCACAATTTGTCCCATGTAGATGACATTTTTCACAACGTCTGTGTAACTGCCAAATTTATAAATGAGATTCTCCCATCTGAAATACAAATTTATAGAGTTACAATCTCATTGAATCATAGGACACGAGACCTTCGCATCAGACTGACTTATCAGACGCTTAAATAGAATAAAGTTTGACTTGCGAAGCTGTTGCAGGTATCGTGAAAGATATAGAATTTTATTAGGCCTAAAAAAATTCTTTGTTTCCGGTAACATGCTAAAAAAAATTAGGGTAGGTAGGTCGGAAATTTTTTTTTCTTGGATTTTTTAATTAAGGTACACTTTTCGGAAATTATTTTTGTGTCAAAAAATGAATACAGATAAGGGGGTTATGCCTTTAGAGCATCAGTAAGTTGATTTCTAAAATCACTGGCCATGTTTAAAGCATAAAAAGCGCAGTTTTGCAGTTTTTTGTTAAAAAGTTGAAAAAAATATTCTCCAAGGGCACAAAAACATTTAGGGTCGAGCCAAAAATTTAGGGTAGGTCGGGATACCGGAAACAAACAATTTTTTTACGCCTTACTGAATAGGAATCAATCTCAATAGACTGTTTAGTTGGTTCTCACTGTTAAACAAAGTGAGTAAAAGCAAATATATAAAAACATAAGAAGCTCGAGCTTATTCACTAGACTCAATTTAAAAAGGATTGAAAAGAAAGGGCGTAGCTAGGTTTAATTTAATGTGTTCATGTTGATCTTGGGCAATGCTCCACTGGAAAAATTTTGGTTTTAATATGCACTGAGCTTTTTTCTGGGTATATCAAAGTTACTTTCAGCGTTTTTGGTCATTCGATAACAGCATGAAGGGTATGGGGAGCTACTGCAATGACATAATAGTCGGTCACATATACACAAGAAAGAAACACAACACATTGTTCCGGGCCCAGTTATAATACATCTTTTTATTAACATACTGACAGTAACATTAGCGGAGATAGTGTTTACACAAAGGCAAGCCATAAGAGATATAAATATCATACGGGCCTACCCAGAACACAATATATGCCTTTTCCTTTAACTGTGTTTGGTCAAATTCCTTTTTTCATGTACTTTGGCTTACACTTGAATGGATATAAATATAAACGTAGGAATTTTCTTTTTTAAACATATCTATCTAGATGTTATATTTACCTGTCGGTATCTAAGACCACAAAGTTTCCATATTTGCCGACTTCAAGGGAGCCATGTTTGTCTGACACATTTAGCGCATACGCAGCGTTGATAGTGGCAGCATTCAGGGTCTCGGGCATACTCATGCGCAGGATGACACAGGCAAGATGCATCACAATAGGCTACAAACACGAAACAAGTACACACCTCAAATGAGATTCTATTCTCAATTTGAATTAGAAAGGAGATAGTGGCCACTTTTCTAAAATCTTAATTATCTTTAAGATTTTCCCTTTAACTGTTAACAGATCCAAGATTTTTTTCTGCTCAATCTTGGTGAAGACGAAAGTAGTATTTCAAATATAAGCTTGAAAATCATGTTTCAGTTTTATTCATTTGATACTTAATAACACAAGCTTACCATTGCTAGACAATATGCATTCGGATTGAAGTCCGAGCCAAGAGCAACTGCCATTCCACTTTCAATCATCTGCCGAACTGGTGGAGGTTTTAGGCGTAGAATGTACGCGGTAGTTGGCAGCACGACGCCAACCGAGCCGGACGCCGCCATAGCAGACATTCCTGCGTCCGAGATTTCTTCCAAATGACTGATAGCAAGGGCGCCTATTTCTGCCCCCATCTGGAAATATGAAAAAACGATTTCAAACGGTTAGCCTATATTTCGTGCAGATGCATATTCAGACTTTGCAAGCTCGTCATCAAAACTATATATGTAATATAAAACAAGAAACCTGTAGCTGCTAGCTTTTCCAACGTAAGTCTGAGTGATATCGTCACTTTAATATTACACTATAAAAGCATGGTTGGTCAGAAATATGTGTTAGTCCCGACTTTAAATTATGAAACGCAAGCTGTGAACAACATCCAGAAGTGGCCGGGTAATTAAAGGTCCAATACTGAGGAAAGTGAACATTTTAATTTCTTTTAAAAAGCACAGAAACTATTTAATTTTATTGGAAAATGAAAGTTGGTATGTAGAAATTCGAAATAAATCGCAGTGTATGTACAATTATTTTTCTATGAAGTATGAAGAAAGTTAAAAAGACCTGGGGGGTCATTCTGTCGATTCATTGAAATTTCAACATAGTACACATACATTTCTTTGAGTTCCAAAGACCTTCTGTAAATTTTGACCTGCCAATCTTCATTATTTAGTGTCTTGCAGAAGTCTATGCACTGGCTATGAAAAAAATTGCCAACTCACTTTCGCGTAGTAATGGACCTTTAAGCAATCATTACAAAATATGTAAGCAAAACAAGACCTCTGCCGACCCTGTAGGATGCAGTTCATCTCCATGGAAATTTATAGTGAGACCTAATTCTTTCCCCTTTTCTAATATAGATCTAGACTGTTCTACGTCAAAGACGCCACGTTCACAGAACACGTCAATATTGTCCACGTGCAAAATGTCGTCTGCCATCAGTCGTTGTATTTCTGGAATCTGTTTTTCTAATACGTCACGTGTAGCCTCTTCGGCTGTTGAATCTCTGAAATAAGTCGGAAGAGTATCAAGTAATTTAAGTACAAAGATAAGCCCGCCCTTTGTAGAATAATAAGGAGGGCACAGATCTACGCATCACGGGGTCGTGAGTTCGATGCCTGGGTGACTGTCCGTGATGATCTGATAAAAGACAGCGTGTCTGAAATCATTCGTCTTTCACCTCTGATTAATGTAGAGAAGTTTGCAGTTACTTGCAGAGAACAGGTTAGTGCTGGTAAAAAATCCAGGAACACTTGTTATGCTACTTGCCCACCGTTACATAGCTGCAATAACAGTAATAGATGCAATACGATTTAAAAACAACGATAAGCCCAAAACAAGCAATTAATCAAGTACAAAACTAATCCTTGTATTGAATTGCATTGAACTCAAAAACTATTTTTCAGCTAATCTTTAGAATTTGTTTGCTAATGCTCTTTTTTACGCTAGCTTATTCGCACTCCTCCTTAGACAAAACAAATCTACCTACACCTCCAAGACAAACGATCTTCGTTTTCTCTGGAAACGATTTTCCCCACAATTGTGCTAAATTCAAACCATAATTTATTAGACGTATCCACTGGTTTAGAAAATGATTTACAAAACATAAAAGACTAAGATAATACTAACTTCGGGACAGCATGTGCTCCACAGTACGTGGAAGATACTCCAATCGCCATTTCACGTTTGGCCCTCTCAATTACACGTAGCATCTTAACCTCAGTCGCAACATCAAGTCCGTATCCGCTCTTACACTCAACCAGAGTAGTACCAGCATTACACATCGCCTGCAATCTATCTTTGAAAGACGCGTACAGATCTTCTTCTGAGGCTTTCCTGGTATGTTCAACTGTGTAGTGTATCCCTCCGCCAGCTTTGTGAACATCCATATATGTTGCCCCTGCAAGCTGAAAGATTCACACTCATTAAAAATAATAAAATCTTTAACAGAGAGTATAAAATATTTTCACTGTTGTAGTAATAAGATAACTTTCAAAGTACTGAAATTACTTCAGTAAGAACCATTTCTGCTGTTTTGATCTTGCAATAAATGCGATACTGTTTTTATTCACTTTTTTCTTTCTGATGTAAGAGCGTGCGTGCTAGATGACATTTTCGTGCTCTAAAGCACATATTACCTTCATTGCGAACTCATGAACGCGGTCGCCTGCCCATACCGGATGCGTGTGAGCATCTACCAAACCTGTAACATTATAAGGGGATATAATGCAACGTGATGATGAAATTCAAGCCTCACAATTCAGTACCATCTTAATAAATTTTAAATGATATTGTGAGCATCACACACTTTAAAACAACGTGATATGCTTGTTTCCTAGGAAGTACATTGCTCGAAAACACGAAGTCTGTCAGAGTATAAATCTGAGTAAAATTATATCATTCATTTTCTATACCTTACTTTCTATTTATATAACATATTCGCCACCTGGTTTAGAATGGAATAAAATCATTTTTGCTATAATTTCTGCTTAAGCCAATGCTAGGGGTAGAGGTGTTGCACATTATAACCTTATGAACAGACTCAATCATATCGATTATATTTCATTAACTATCACAACAGCAGTTTTTATGTACCATGTTGCGGATGGAAATAGTTTCACCGTACTTTGACTCAGTGTTGTCAATCTCTTTGGGATCATGGAATACATTCAGTTTTACTATAATAGAATTCCGCTTAATCCGGTGGTAGGATGCGTCAGGGGTGTTATGCAGTTCATCAACTTTTTTTAACAGACTCAGTCAAACCGAGTCTGCTGTTATATTACCTGGTTGCGTTCTATGCTTCAACAGGATTCTCTCAAAGATTTTTTTAAAAAATGTTTTAACTCAAAAATAATTAATATACCGACACCGCTGTACCTGGAATAATGGATAGCCCTTTTGCATCAATGGTAGTTTCAGCTTTTACATCAGGATTTCTCTCCCTCACCTCACTGTCCTTACCAATATCAGTTATGATACCATCACTGAAATATGAATCACCTACATTTAACACGGAGATCACTTTACTTGAATAGAAATCCCGTAAATAAGAAAGTTGTTTTAAAACTGACATATGATGTAAAAACCCATGCCTAGTCCGATAAATGTTGTCCATGATTCTTTTATCGTACGTTTGCTCAAAGAAGATTCGACAAAAAATCACCGACTAGGTCTAGACTTTGTGGGTGAAATTGTGGAAAAGCGGAGTAATATACATGTAGTTTTTTTTGTTGTCTGTGTATCCGCCTCTCCCTCTTTCTGCAGCTTAGGAAAGGTTTATCACATTGACCTAATATTTAATTATTTTATTTGTATTTACTTAGAGCTGCTACCCTGCAAATTGTTGAAAATTAGTTAGTATGATCAAAGTTACTGTCCTTTATTTAATCAAATCTCCGCAACCATGTCTTCCTATTGGTTAGTTGAATCGAGTTTATATTTGGTGTTTATGTTTGTGTTTACTCATAGATGCATCCCTGCATTTTGCTCAAATGTACTCTCTACAATTTCTTAAAAACATAATTAAGTGTAACCAGAGTTATTGCCCTTTAATTGTCATTTTGTCCTTCCATAGTCATAATATTTATCTTGATAATGGTTAATCATATTCAGCCGATATATTTTTGGTTATTTGTATTTACTCAGACGATACGTGGAACAATTCTATTTATATATATTTTAAGAAAAGCTGATAATTTCAGCTAAAACTTTAGAAAAGAAATGAAATAACACTCTGGCTAAGCTTATGATATAGTTGCTTTGAGGCAAAATTATCATCCAATTAAATGGTATGAAACGCATGCAAGCATTGATTAGCAATACTAATACATACATGTAATTACTAACCACAAATGTGCAGGATTAAAACTTCGAGCAAATTAATGTTAAAATGAACCTGTTTACAAGTATACTATATCCTGTCTCGTCATCACTTTGTAAGGAATCCACTGTTTGCATATCATGACCTTTTTTCACCCGACGACCGTCACCGACAACTTGCACAATTTGCTTTGCCGAATGAACCAAAAGTTTATACATCGGCATATTTTTACATTCAACAATATTTATAGTACTCACTATTTTGTTTAAGTTTAGTTTATCAGGAAATATAAAGATAGCGAGTATTTAGTTTATGATGTGTCACGTCACATATACGAGATAAGCTTCTCTTGTTTAGTAATCGGGCAGTGACCTTATACCGTTCAGAGTTAATGTCATAAAGAAAAAAGATTTTCACAAATCTGTTGATACACTAGCGATTTCAGAAAAAAAAAGATCTTTAAGGAATCAAAGCTGTGGAAAAGACTAAAAACAGAATTGATTATATTCTAAAAGGTATTGTGAATCCTTTGTGATACTTGCACATATGCTATACTGAAATTCTTGCAGTTCTTAACCCTGCTAAATTTCTATAATGAACTTGTCCATAATTCAATTTGGACAGTACCATTAACTGCTAAAAGGGGTGCTTACCAAAAAGATACTGACTGAATGGCGAACAGTGAAGACCATGATCAGACTGCATGGATGTGCAGGCTGATCTTGGTCTGCACTGGTCGCAAAGGCAGAATCACTTGCCGGCAGCAGGCTAAGGGTTAAAGTACCTATAGACCACGAATTGACATCAGAGAAACTCAGTTATTGAAAAGGACATAACAACAATATGTGTTTTCTTACATTGTTCTACAGATTACACAATATTGTAAATTGCAACTAATTTAATTACAAAATTGCAACGGTGATATATAATGGTGGATACAGCGTAGTCATATCTGAAAATACCGAGACTGCTTTCTCTTGGTCAGGCGTGGTTCCCATCGCTAAATCAGCACACTAATAAAATGCCGCCAAACTTTATTACTCAATTATATTTATCAACACAATCCATTTTTGCAAATTAACAATCCAACACTTGATTGGAAATTATCACTGTTTTAACAATAAACAATTGTTTATTGGCGTTCCTGTGGTTTACTAATTGAAAGGTTAAGGCAGGCAGATAACATAATATGTCGTTCCTAGATGCCTGACAATGAATAAATTATCGTGTTTGATACTTTGCAGACGCGTGAGTTTTCTTATGTTTGACTGATTATGATATTCGTTAACTTTTGGGCCGTTTTTTTTTGTTTTGCTGTAATTTTAACAGAACCCGACAAGATGTACAGACACACATACAGAAAATTAGTTCCGCTATAATTACGTCAGAAAAGTTTGCAGATGGGTAACATATTAATTGAAAGTCAAAATTTAATATAAATTAAGCTCGTTAGTCAATATGAATTAATGCCATATTCAACGCAATTTTCGAGTCAATATTGGCACTGGAATTCAGTTTACAGAAAACATGAGAATCAACTAGACAAAACTTCTTTCAAGCTAGACCTTAGTTTATGTTTGTCGAATTTCAGGAACAGTAAAGTATGATTAAAAGCTCTGACATTTAACGTACATGCCGAAGGTGATCTGGATTTAGTTTGCTATCTCAGAATTTTGACTTGGTACGAAATCAAAGTCGGTCCTCCCACGGGAATTTTTTCTTTCCAGTAGGGGGTACGAAATCAAAGGCGGTCCTCCCACGGTAATCTTTTCTTTCCAGCAGGGCTTCAAGGGAGTAAAAGTCAATGGGGTTTTTTTTACCGAACTTTTACACAAAAAAAACAACATTTCTTTCAATGATTATTATTATTTCTAAGTGGGTGTTGTTTTTTAACTTGAAAATAATTATTAAAGAAAAGATCTCCAGCGGAAAGTTTTTTTTTATATATCAGGCACTGACAAATTCACCCGCGTGTGTTATTCTTCAGTACCAAATATTGAAATAATTCGCTATCCTTAGTACGTGATTTACTTGATAATAATAAACTCTTTATCTTCTTCCTTCAATATAGAACGCTTTTTAAATCTAGAACTTTACCTGCTTTATTGAAATCTTACAGCAGTTATGATCATTCTAAGAACATCTTGAGTGTAACATTTTATTTTACCTTAAAAATAAGTAGACTTGATACGAAGTCAGTCAGTCCTCCCATGGGAGTCTTTTTTTTCCCAGTGGGATTTTTGCTCTCCCACGGGAGAAAAAGAAACTCACGTGGGAGCATCTACTTTGATTTTGATTTTAGTAACGACAGTCAATCATGGGGTAAATTTTATTTATTTTTGATAGATTTTTTTTTTCAAAAAGAAGTTCTTTCGATGATCATTATATCTTAGTGGGTATCGTGTTTTTCTTAACTTGAAAATAATTATTTAAAAAAAATTCCCGCGGGTGGTTTGAACTAATGGATTCGCCCGTGGGTCTTATTCTCCCATACTAAATAATTGGATTTATCCCCTGTCTTAAAAACGGAATTTTACAAATAATAATGGTGATGATGATGATAATGATAATAATGATAATATTAATAATAATAAATAACAGTTTATCTAATGAAAACAAACTTCTACCGCATACTTTTTTTTATTTTTATGACGTAAAACTTTTTTCCGTTTCACTTTAGAGATATTTTTTAAAATGAGAATAAAAATCTTTTGTTAAATAGATAACTTTCGTTAAACGTTATTCCGATCCGTCTCGACGGGTCGGTATTACGACAGGATTTTTGTTTAAAAACAAGGAAAAAGATTTCGAATCCCATGGAGGCGTTTTTAACCTTGCTCTCTGTGCGAACAATAGCAAATGCATTGGCATGCTGGGAACCAGCTATTTCAATATATAAACCAAAAGACACTCATTCTAACTAAAAGTTGTTTCCATTTTGCGTTACTGCTCGACGGTATACTAGCACATCATTCAGTTATTATAATAAACGGGCGGCTGACTAGATTTAACAAGGCTTGTCTTGTAATATTTTGAAGAAAATGAATGACAATATATTTAGTTATGATGTCCAGTTTCAAGCTAGCGGTGTACAAATTTTGTCTGCTATACGCAGATAATGAGCGGTATCAGAACAGCAAACAGCAAAACTGGAATGTGTGTGTGTGGTGGAGGAAGGAGGAATGGGGGTGTTCAGATGGGAACAATGAAGCTTTCTGAAGAAAATCATTCATCTTTATAGGAATTATGGTATCTATGACCCATTTGCGAAAATGGTAATTAAGTCCCAATTAAGAAACAATGTCTGTTTAGAATTTATAGTAAATTGTTACAGTTTATCGTTACTTTGGAGCCCGTTAACACACCGTTGAAATATGTTAATTGACAATCAAGGAAAACGGTCTTTACTCTTATTGACACATTTCTTTGTGGAATTTTGAAGACATAATCCATTTAACCCGAAGATTTATGAAACATATTCATGGGCAACCAATTATCAAAAGCACTATCTGCATCAAAAGTACTTTTTAAACAATTAGGTGTGGAAAGGCGGGCTTTTGTGGGTGAAATATATACCGGCTTAATCTTAGTGTATCTAAGATTGAAATCTCTGATCAAAACGCCCGTGAAAAGTGTCAAATTTAACTTTTTCAGTTTGATCTTTTCGGAGCTGTCTTGCCCTGTGGTACTTGGGTGCGTTAGAAATAAATACGTAATTCAAAGCTTCGTTGTAATAAGAAATAACAATTTGTCTTCTTGTAAACGGAATTTTGACGAAATACATGCAGTAGTCGTTCTTTTGAAGTCGAAATAACATTTTTGCGGTTCATTGAATCAATGTGTAAAAAAATAATTATATAGAATATTTAGGCTAATACGGATGATCCTTTTTCCCGTAACTGGCGAGTTCCATTTCCTAACTGGCTTAAAATTTGCTACAGATTAATAATATAAAAGCAGACATATTCTTACGTAATCGAATGACATAGACATTTTAACAAACAATACGAATAGATAGCCTGTGTTCATTTTGGCATCAATTCGGGGCTGCTTAGCAAGGTATATTTTACATATTATACCAGATTTATATAGCGTAATTTTCAGAGTTAGAATAGAACATTATATTTAAAAAAAAAACAAAAAAACAGGTGTTCTCGCATAGTTCTTATTTTGAAGAGCACTGTTTACAACAGTTTCGGTTCCAAAAGTCTATTTAGTCACAATAATGACGTCCAAATAATGCTGAAAATGAAGTATTCCAACAATACTTAATTATATGAAACACACGTACCGATTTATTTAAGATAAATATCATAAAAGTGTCACATAAAAATGCTTTTGAGAGACTAACGTAATAAACTAATTAATGTATAGTATACGCATTACTCACCTTGGTGTCTTTAATGACTTTTTTATATTAGGGTACTTTTACAAACCAAATATACTTAAGGGTGTAATGTCGTGGACAGAATTTAATCACAAAACGTCGAGACGACATTCTTCTACAAAGAAGGAAAGTCATTTATTTCATTCAGACCCTCCCCTCAACAAATCGTCAGTCCCGTATGTGCTTTCAGCCGGAAGTGATGTCAATTAAAATATCCGCCATATTTCAAAAGTGACAAAGTATCTGTTTACGCATTACGTCATTCCCACTTCAGTTTCAACAACACTAACACACTCTAAAAAGGAGGAAGACAATTTCAATTTCTTGAAGAAGACTGTATGTCGCAAAGTCAGACTGCAGCCCAGCGTGAATGGCAATATTCAACATCCGTTGCTTTCAGAATTAGGACATATTTCATCGATAAACATGACCGGTTTTGGCTCATACGTGGTCAGACGAAATGCCGAATGGACAGTTAGTTTAAAAGTCAGCAATTACGCAGTGGGGAGACGTGAATAGTTCAATCAAATAACGTAAACAACAATTCAAGATGGTTGGTTAAATATATAATTTGGTGACAATGGACTTCGCAGGCAGCGGGGAGTGTATTAACACAAATACATCAGGAATGAAAGTCCTTGAATTAAAATTGATACTGTAATAAATAACATCACAACCTTTTGTGCAGCAAGTGGAAGACATGATTTTATTGAAAGTTTCGAAATAAATGAAGGCCAGACAATGAGAAGGAAACAGTTCAAATTTATTGTTGACGGGACACAGAATTGTAAGTGTTGCAATGAAAGTGTGGAAAGTGAACCAGCGGCCCCACGGAAAGAAAACTAGATAATACGACGACTCAAACGGCTTTTGACAAGAGAAGTAATATCTGAAAGGCGACCTGGGTTCTTACTTGACCATAAAAATGCTGGGAAAAGATCTCTAAATTTATCTTTTGTGGTTGTAAGAGGGCTTTTAGCAAGAAGCTTTCCAAAAATGCGTCTACATAAGGGAAAACCCCGCGTTGAATTGAAATAACAATTGAATAACTTCATAATGATCGCATTGTGCTTAGACACAAAGTACTGATCTATTCAGCCTTTCACGACTCCTTAAGGAAAGCAAGAATCTACGAGGAGCGTATTGGACAAATGCTTTAATTTACAAAATTCTCTTTGATACCTACATCGAAGAATATTTTAAAGGAAAGTATAATACCTCAATAATGTAAATTATGGTGTAGATAATTTCACAAATTATGGAAAGCGAAAATGTCAAATTGACACTTAAGGTTATACCTATTTAACACCCAATTTAGTCTGTCAGTGATTTCGCCTAAATTCTTTCCGTGATTTATGGGTGTATGTTGTATGAAAGTATAATCAATATATCATAATTTTAGTAATGTTATTGTTTACTTAAAAACCTGGACAAAATCACGCAATTATTTATTAATCATTATTTTAAGTGCTTTGACCGGCACGTGAATAAGAACAGAACAGAACAGAATTTTTATTAACAACTTGACTTGAACATAGACGTTCATCGTCACATAAACTGTACATGCATGCGTGTATACGAGAGAGTATAACAATATATATACATATGAAATAAAATAAACTAAAAACATGCTGAAATTTTTCAAATTGCACTTCTTAATTTTTAACGTGCTACCAAATTAGTACTAACTAATTTATTAATTTTTGACTCCATTGATGAATTTAGCAGAGTGTTTATATATGGTATAATGACATTTTTTACATATCAATGAATGAGGATCTAACAATATAATCAATTACTTGTGTTTAGGTGTATCATAGTCAAGAAGAGAAGCAAACTATACTTTACTTTGTTAATAGCAATAAATCAATCATGTAGCCCAAGAATGCATTAATATTATGACACACGCCGCTGTTCAATAGTAAGTATAATTAAACTACATTACAATATTAGTGTAAATCCTTACCGAAACGAAATTGTAAGGGTTACCAACTACCAAAACAGCACTGGTTCTGCCCAGGGTTGCCTAGACTTGATAAACCTTGCGAAACGAAAGTTAAGATTTATCTGAGGCTATATTTTATGCTTTATAATATCATCGTAAAACCAATACAATAGAGTTATTATAACAGTAGCTTGATTTGGGATGCAGTATTCGGCTCGAGTGGATTTTGCCAGATCGGATCTCACGAGGCGCGCAAGCGCCGAGTGTAATACGACCTTGCAAAATCCACGAGAGCCGAATACAAAGTCCCAGATCTAGCTACTGTTATAATAACCCTTTTATTATATACCTTTACCATTTTGATTCTTGTTTTGTTCTTGAACGAAATCTTCAATGTTTATCGATATTAAATGGAATTTAGTGAAGTTTTTATGTGCGCTATTTATAGAAATGTGTCGGGTCATGCATATTAATGAAAACAGTCCGGCAGCATACAATACGGAAGGTACAATACGGAATTTAAAAGGTACAATACGGAATTTTTGTCTGTCTGTTCATATTTAATTGTGAAATACAAGCCGATTTTTTACAGAATTTATATAGGTATATAATACAAGTGCATACGAACCTGATAGTGAATAGAGATTGCGGACAGTACCATATAAGACATAAACAGTAACATGTAAGACTGCATTATTTTAAAAGTTACATTTAACTTCCACGCAATCAGATACTTCTCTTCTTAGCTACAATACCACTCAAGTGTAGACACTAAATATATGCACTATAATAATTACTAAGTATACCATACATGTCTAATGTTTAACAATATCGTTTAACATATTGATACTTTTTTATAATTGGAGTATACATCAATCATACAGATAATTCAAACAATTTTGTCTCTAATTAGATGCTTTAATGCAGAATACTGCTAATTTATTTAATATCTTTACCTTTGAAACATTGAGCAATTCTATGAATTTTATCATGTTAGGTCGTCTACTGTAGTACCTAGGTATATAAATACTTCTCAAATGATCATATACAGGACATACAAGAATGAAGTGAAACTCATCTTCAATATCATTTTTCTCACAAAGAGTACATTTCCTTTCGTCTCTTTGGATATTACGGTGCCTTCCAGTCTCTATATTTAACTGAAGAGAGGATAGTCGTAACTGTGCAATGGCATTTCTGTGTTTAACATTACTAAGTTTTAACAAATAGTCAGAGATTACAAAGTTCGTTTTTAATTCTTTATAAAGTGATAATGAAGACTTAACTGAAATATCTTACCTCCAGTCATTAATGTACATATTTAATAATCTGCACCTTAACAATGGCAAAAAACTTTAGCATTGACCGAATTTGGAAATAACCATACATCATTAAAACCTGTTCTCTGTAATAAATCCCTGACCTTTGAGGCCCAGTTCATCACATGTCTGTCATTATCAGCCTCTAATCTGAGATTTTCAAACTTACATGTTAACAAACAATCACTGCTTTTTTCTAAATGCAATCTGAGATAATATTTTATAATTCTAATGTACCTTATTATTTGTAATGGAAATCTACCTAGCTCTCCATATATTGCTGAACTACATGTAGAATTTTTAACATTTAACAATGACTTTAAGTATTTTCTATGCACGCGTTCTATGTTTTCTGCCTTCAGAAAACCCCAAACTTCACATGAATAATTTAGTATGGAAGCTACATAGGCATCAAACAAATTCAACATAATATTTACGGGTACCGTAATATAATAAGGTATCGTATATGAGATAGTATACCCCTAATGAAACTCGGCAATTTACGTGAGATTACGTCGTCTCCGTTAAAGTAGCTCCAACAAGCATACGGGGAAATACGTAATCCAACGGAAATGGCAAATACTGTAAAAATTCATCCTAATATATACAGTGAAGTGAAAGACATGAATAAAAATAATGTATTATGAACAAATTAATTCTTAGTGGCATAAACAGTATGTAGTACAATGAACAGAGATTAAAATGCTTGGTTTAAAAATATCTTATTAGTATAAAAAAAAATAATTTTGCATTTACATGTTATGGTACACTAACAGCATAAAGAAATGAGTTTTAGCTCTAAATTAGCTTAAAGATCTCCAATGGCCATCTTTCAGTAAAATATTTGATCTTATTTATTTACTTAGAATGTATAAAATCCTCATCAAATGTATTTAACTGGACTAAATATATGAATTAAGTTTGCATATAGAGCTAGATTTACATTCATAATTTAATGCCTTGCAGTAACAGCTGATTGTTAAAAAACCATTCAGTTTTTAGTGGTAGTGCACAATATACTGTGTTAACTACTAGTATACATGTATACAATATGTACTATTTTAGACCTAATGCATAGTATTGTTAATACACATGAACGTGTTAATTTTATGATGTACATGAAGTAATTGATCATGTTTTTCAAATTTGAAATTTGGATCTAATATACCCTTAAATATAAAGAAAGCGTCAATGTCGAATCTACATCCCAGAAGGTTTATTTCTAATAGAGGATTCTGTCACTAAATTAGATAAATTTTTGTTCCGTATGGTTTTCAGCCAAAGAAACGGTTCTATGAGAACATTTGACAGGAAGAATCTTTTCAATTCACTCACAGAATATTTCGCTGCAAAATTAAACTCTGGTATTTTATTATTTATTCATATAAAGAACGATTTCCGGAGAAATAGTATTCTCTTGTCAAACAGATGAGTAGCATCTTAACGGATTAGCTGACATCGCATGCTTGTGACGAAAACTCCAGTTAACTGACACAAAGAAAGTTAACTAAACGCAAGGATGTCAAGACCTCCCAACTATATTTAATGCGTTTCTTCATTGCAAAATTGCATGCAAAGCTGGCATTGACACTATGACACCACGATGATGTCATTTACAAAGTTAACTGAATATGAAAACCTCCAAAGAAGAAGTTAATTACCTAGACATTTTGAAAATGTATTTAACGTGACGCATAAACCGTATCGCATGGATATGTCTTAATAAACGGATTTTAGCATGATATATTTTCACTTTCTTTTAAGGCAACGATATTTTCTTGTTATTAGATATGTAAAACTATATTGTTTTCTTTGATTTTTTCATGTAACATCATCTGTGTTTATTACGGCATCGGCAAGCTGACAGTGGATGGATATATCAATGATACACACGTCTTGAAACTGAAGTGAGTAACATTTAAGTATTGCAATATGGTAAGCTATACAGGGAACAAAGCGTGCCACTTTTTATACTTGTTGTTTTATAAGTGAATAACCTTCCCAAAGATCCAATGTGGCCGCCATGTGCAAAATGACCCTCGTAACCACGTGACACTTTGTACGTTTCGCATACATGCTTGAAATTTTATTTTCGGCAACATTATAACTTTAATAAAGGGAGAACTATACACCCTTTAGCCTTTTAAAATCTGTTTTTATACTGAACAGCTTTGAAAATGTACAGTGTCTGAGGTTGTGTCGTAACTTGTTTTTAAGCAAGTTGTTTGATATTAAGATAGTTTTAACCGGTTATGTACAATTTCTAATGTAAATTTTAAATCATGCATGCATGAAAATAGGCTTGATACCGTGATTTACAACCGGGAAAAACACTTTTCATTTCTTAGAAGCAGATTTTTAAACTGCGACATTTTTCAAAATCAAGGCTCACAGTGGTGATTTACAACACAATTAGAAATGTTGAAGGGACTAAATGTGTATACAATATGTTTTTTCTCGTAAAATATTTTAAAATTACTGTAATTCTAGCCTCATTCTAAAAACATATAACAAAACAGGTCCAATGACAGGTCTTTGACTAGCACCTACAATTCAATGTTAATTTGCACGAATAGAGGCTGCATCGACCTTGACATCAACAATTATTTTTATTTTGACTATATGTATGCTCCAAGTGTCAGGTCAAAGCTTATATCTGAACGAATTTTGTGTCATTTTGTGACTGTTCTTTTAAGAGTGGGTATCTCCTAACCGATACATACATGTGGTGTAATGTTACGCAGTTGTGAATGATTTCTACGTCCTAGAATAAAATTTAATTAAATGTATACTTCAGACTAATCAAAGTTATAGGTGTGCGTTTTCAGTTTATAATCTTCAGGACTACATTATACATATACGTATTTTCAGAGCTGAAGTTTTAACACAATGTCTGGTCACTACTGAAATAATGCTTTGGGCAATGTTTTGCTGGAAAATTACACGTGGTTACGTTGACAGAAAGCTGATGCGGCGTTTCAGTTCTACTGAATTCAAAACGGAATTCCACAAGTCAAGCAGACGACGAGACCTTTTTTCAAAACTTTCAACACCCGGTGTCAAAGTAACCATACCCGCGATCAAAACATCGATATCAAGTCAACACATGAATGGATCTGTTACACGATAAGATATTTTATTGATGCATTTTTATCATTTGCAGTAGGTATTTTAACACGTCAATATGTCAATATTGTGAAACAAAACAATGTAAAGCTCTTGTTCTTTTATGTCAAATTTCCTTTTATTTTCATATACTTAATACAAGAATAAAAAGATGAAACAAAACAAAAATCAAGATTAATCTGATATAATTTGTTCAGTAATAATGATGTTAAATTATTTTTCAAAATGATGAAAGATTTTTAAAATTAGAAATCAAGCCGTTTATGTTACTTTAGCTTTTTGTAATTTTAACAGGATGGATACTGTTTTCAGTACCATTTGATCAAGGTGGTACCTCGCACGGTATTAGGTAGAAAACAATTTGATAAATTATATGGCTGTATTAAAAAAGATTTTCTTTTTATATAATAAAATTAATGTAGTTCACATATAAAGTCATCTTCACAAAACTCAATCAGCACACATTAGCAGAAGAAATGCTTTGTGAATATTGCCATCCAACGGTTTTTAAACGTTGTCAACATAATGAGTAAAGTTTCTTTGCAACAAAACATGATAAAATCTAATACTCGTTTTTCCCTTATTTTTCACTGGAAAAAAAAACGGGAATGCAGTTTTATATATATGTTAGCGCCAGTTTGATCAAGTTTTTGACGTTATGGTCATGCCCCGCCAATATCGCGTACGATGTAATTGAACATTTTGTTCCAGCGAGGATTCTAACTGCAAATTAATGTAGTTTTATCAAAAGTCTCTAAAACATGGCATTAATGTATTTCAAAATTAAGGAACAGTTTTAAAAGTACATGTGGTACATAAAATTATGAAGATTCAGGAAATTATAAAATCCCTTAACAGTATGTTTATCATATGCATCGAGATATAACAAAATGTCTTTATGATAAACTTGAGGGTACATATAAGTCTTAATGCTTTAATGAATATTTCATATAATTTTACAAAAGCCGTATCACCTTACATATATAAGTATACATTTTTGTGTATCTTTTTTATTAAACTGTATGAAAATGACAGGTTCTTTGAGGATAGTCACGTGACATTTGAGTTTCATTCTGTGGGTAATGAAATCGTACTGTACATTGAACTTACATAACAGCTTGTATTAAGAGACTACCAAAGGAAGGGCAAAAAAGCAACAACATAATTTGTTCCTTTACAGCACAAAAAGGAACCGAAAATCGGTCTCCTTTAACAACACAAAAAGGAAACAGAAAAAGTGGTCTCTTAATATATTGGTTCTATATCATAATATTTATGACCTATTGATCCGATAAGCCGAATATTTTATATTATTTATATTACATTTTAGTTTGTATTATGAAAATAAAGAATATTCTTTATAAAATCATATATTGTCACTTATTTATCATGACATTATGTGTAGAAATGTTATGCATTCTATCTATGCGATGAAATGTATTATTCAATTAGTAATCGTGTTGTATAGTTATTTCTGCGACTTTTTTGGGTAATCAAATTACTTTATATCTCAAGGATATATTTCTTCAATAAAACAGTATCAGGCAAACACAATTAATACCATTAATCAGCTATCTCTTATCTCTGAACCTTTTGTTTTACGCCGTGAGAATTTATCTGCACCTAATAAAGAAATACAAGTGTTAATCTTGTCAAACAATTAATATCTTTTAATGTCTGTTCTTCACAGGGGTATATTTAGACTAAACTGTTCTACAAATGCCTATTTCATTGGTGAAAAAATGTTTTATACAAACGAGAATATGCCAGACTTTAAACATGCAGTATGTGGAATGTTTATTTTTGGAAATGAAAATTAAGTCTCGAATAATAATTTAAATTTACTTTCGTTACAAATGACTCATGACATGCATATAAAGGTTTAAAATTTGGTAGAGCTCTCCGTTCTGTTGTTTTTTAGTTATCAAATAATATTGACGTCTTACTTGGCTTAGACGCCTGTGAAGTGAAAGTTTATATGATAGACTGGTAAATATCAGTTCGTTCAGAGAACCGAGTTTGATTTGTAAACGAATGATAAAAAGACCGTCATCCACTGGTAAGCTTTGTAAAACAGACCTCAAAAATATTCTGAAATGACGTGTATGTTCCTGTCGGGAACAATTGCATGTTCCTGTCGGAAACAGTTTACAATGTTTAATGGATATTCAACAACAACAACAACATTTTATTAGAAATATTGAATAAAGCGAAGCAGCCTCTATATAAAAATGAAGTGACGTCTGTGTTAAAGTCATCAGTAACGAGGGGTTCTCTGAAGTATGTTCCATGCCACAAAAAGTGAAGTATACATGGGGCTTTAGATTTTTGAAATTTCCAAAAGACACATTATATCATCTGGGGCTTTCATGACAAAAAAAATATATCAGTACAAGACTTATATTACATTGTGCATTTTAGCCAGAATTGTAAAACCTCCTGTGCACACCAGGTTAATCGTGATTTCCTTATGGCCATTTGGTGTTGACAAGACCCGGGTTTATTGAGCACAGCGATGAAATACTCCTATACCCTATCAACAGATCCATTGTTCTTAACCATATCTGCAATATAAAAGAAATCACTCGATGACGTATAGAAATAAAAGAAATATCATTTAATTCTAGTTTGATGAAATGTGGGGGTAGTGATAAGGCAATGTGCCATATGAATCGACACAGATTTGATGAGAAGTTAGGCAAAGTGGCAAAACCAAGATATCATCAGTAATATTAAATACGATTGTTTGCATATACATATTCTCAGATGTATTTATTACAATATTGTTTGTTGATTAAAAATTTAAATATCTAAACAAAGGGCATTTAACTAAGATGAATTCTTTGCATCAGTAATTGCAGTCCTATCTACAGATGCTATTGAGTTTTTATCTGTAAGTATAGTCAAGGTATATAGATCTTTGGAATGTAGCAGTTTATTTGTGGTGCTTTAATTTTCGTCGGCTAGATTTTTGCTTTGGTTCATATTTGTTATATATTTTCATTTATTTTTGTTGTCGTTGTTTTAAAGACGATTACACGAGCCACACTTAATGAAAATTTATGACGTTTGTGTTAAATAAAAAACACTGGCGTAAAAATAGTTAAGTTTCAGACAACCAGGGACTGCTTGTTTTATGTGGTTCACCTATAGTGAATGTCCATGCACTCAGACATTTTGCTAATAATTTAGTGTATGCTTACCTAAAACAAAAGAGTGAAAGGAAGGTTAAGGTCAGTCTGGTCTGATAAGACGATCGACGTGAACACTTATTGCAAAATTTTCGACTTTTCTTTCTGTTTCGTTATTTCAAGATGTTAAAACTATTTCTAGGTTTGGGGAGTTTGGTCATTTTAACTTGCTCTACAGAGTTGAAAGACGATGACCTTGACATCAGAGAAATGGCACAGCAGATAAAAGCACTTCAGACAGAAGTGAAGGATTTGAAACAGAGAGTTAAGGTCTATGAGAAATCTGCTGGTAAGTAAACATGTATAAAGTTATACAAATCAAAACAATTAACATCGTGATTAATTATGTTAAGAGGGTAAAAGACGGCCAGTTTCGATGACATGAGTTCGATCCATGTTCTTTGTGATAATGTGACACAAGACTATATGAGCCGCGCCATGAGAAAACCAACATAGTGGGTTTGCGACCAGCATGGATCCAGACCAGCCTGCGTATCCGCGCAGTCTGGTCTGGATCCATGCTGTTCGCTTTCAAAGTCAATTGCAATTAGAGAAACTGTTAGCGAACAGCATGGATCCTGACCAGACTGCGCGGATGCGCAGGCTGGTCTGGATCCATGCTGGTCGCAAACCCACTATGTTGGTTTTCACATGGCACGGCTCATATGTATGTAGTCATGCAGGCTCATGTGCTGACAGATTTCAGTTAGTTATGGTGAACCAGAATCCAGGAACACTGGATGTTAAATAACTGAAACACTGTTTGAAAAGTGGTGTTAAGACTATATATATATCAAACAAGCAATGTCTATATGAAATGGGCTTGCTACAGTCTACAACTTGTAATTCTTTTGTCATAACGATGTACCAGTAGTTCGTGCCAATTTATGTCTTTATAATGTTTATAGATGATATGGAAGCAGATGCTCATATGATCTAGTGCCATCCTCAACATCTGAGGTCTTACTCTAGAAGATCTATTGCCGTACTTCAAGTTTCATAATTATATCGCAGTAAGGACATTGTTATAAACAAGAGGGCAATGATTGCTCTAGATCGCTCAACTGATTTACTGAACAGTTTCGGTAGATGGTTATGCATGGAAAATGTCTGTGAAATTATTTTGAAGTAGTGCAAGTGTTTTTTCGACAAGAATATTTAGAAAGTTTCTACTAAATGAATACGGGCAGGTTATGGTGTGTGTGTGTGCGTGTGCGTGTGCGTGTGCGTGTGTGTGTGTGTGTGTGTGTGTGTGTGTGTGTTAGGGAGGTAGGGGGTTGGTGAACTAAAACGGGCACTGTCCATATCAAGTAAAATTTTGAATTACATTTCCAGGAAGGCCCAGGTCAAAGAAATACTTGCTTTCAGACAATCTGGAGATGGGGCCTGTCGCTTTTTCTGCATATATATCCAACTACCAGAACGGGCTTGCGCCGCACAAAACACTCACGTTTGACAGCGCCATATTAAACGACGGAAAGGGATATAACAATCACACTGGTATTTTCACAACCCCTGTCAGTGGTGTGTATCTGGTGTCATTTTTCATTGCTGATCGAGATGTAAACCAGGTAGTCATTTTTTTCGCACGCCTGAAACGGAAGTATACTTTTATATCTTCTCTGCTACTTGTGGTACCTTCTTTGCACCAGATGATGGCCTAAGACCAGTTATTTTTACTATATGTTCTACATGTGTATATAAACACTGGACACTATTGTAATTTTGCATGCATTCCAAACCCCCTAAAAATACCTGTACACAACAGAACTATTCAAGAGAAAAAATTCCAGCCACAATAAACATGGGGTTGACCGGCTAATGTTATACATATTCTGACATTCTCATTCTGTCAAATGGTACATGTACCTACTATTTCATATCTCCTTTATTCAATTATGTAATTTATTGTAGGTCTTTCACTCAAAAATTCACCAATATTCACCATCAAACTGAGGAACTATTTTCCGCGAAACCACTTCCGGTCAACCAAGGGCAAATAACTGTGCTCTTGTGCCTAATGGAATGGCCCAATATCTTTCAAATCATAATTCAAAAAAACTTTAAAAGTGTAGTTCCGTTTTTTATGAAAAATACGCAAATCGAAATCGACACCCAATGGTGACATACTGAAGAATTGGGCAAAAATCGATTCTATTATCTTTCCTTGTTTATTGAATTCAACGCTATACCTTGTTGTCTCCCTTCGACCGTCTAGCAAAATATCGATCACTATCGAATATTTTTTAGATCGTTATGGTTCGGCTATCTCCGCTTATCGTATCACGGGAGGTGCCGATCATAAAAAAAAACAAGGATTATAGATTAGAGATCTCCTGTAAAAACGTAGTGGGAAGGGTGATTTATTTTACGTGTACCGGTAAAACAACAACAGCAGATATAGTCATCAACTTGGTTTAATTCTGTTTTTCAATAATGTAAAATACGGAACGGAAAAAAGAAGACACTTCGTTATTTATTCTTTTATTTTGCATAGTCAAAGAGCTATAAAAAAGTGTTTTATACTTCTTTGGCATAGTATATGAAAATGTGATCAACACTATATTATCTTCTTTATATTTTACATTAAAGAAACTTAGACATAAAAACAAATATAAATACACAAAATCATGTATATTAGGCGAGCATAACATACATGTACATGAAACTACTATTATCTTAAAAAATAGAAAGCAGGAAAAAAAAATTTTTTAAAAGTGCTTACAAACTTAACAATTTCATTTTCAGTTATTATAAATAGATGTGAAATGCGTTTTTTATTATTATTATTAATCATATTTAATTAATTTTGCTATGTAATGAACATCTGAAAAACATATTGTCATACACTGATGAAAAATGAACAGAAAAACAAACTAGCAAACATACTTGACAATGTAAAAGGTATCTTTTTATGACACCAGAGCTTGTTAATTGGAAGTGTGTCCTATTTGCCCCCGAGCCAGTCATTGTGTAATAAAGTATGTGCGAATTATGACTTCTCAAGGTTTCTCAAAAGGGACTGACTGACTGATTTAATAAATGTCAGATTTTTAAAATAAAACGTGGAAAACTAAAGAATAAAACAAGCACACCATAGAAAAAAGTCTTTTAGAAAAGATTTAGGATAAAGTGACACTAATGTAGTGTAAAGGTTATTCATAATAACTATCACGAATATTTTTACTATATGAACAGGGGATTACAGATTTTTCATATCTTTTAGCGCGTGCTATACCTTCTTGAGATTAGCTGTACGTACATTCAGTTCAATTCAATTTCGATTTATTGCATAAATACAATGCCTACAGCAAGTGAAAGCATTATATAATATGGAGCAGAGAAATTACATAATAATTTTCAGGAGAGACAATAAACCAAAGAGCTATAAAAAATTAAAAATGTATTTTATACTTCTTTGAATAAACTAATAAATCAATAAACGACATTTTTTTCACAATGTTGTCACAAAACTTCTATACTATAATATTTTCACTCTTAGGCGAACTTTTAACACGTGTTTCTATACTTTAATATCGAACAATTAACCTGTATTCAGAAAAAAATACTGTTAATCAAATACAAGTAAATACTCAATCACTGTCCCATTATCATATGTATCTAACAACATTTGTACTTGAAAATGAAAAAATATATTTATTGTGTATTTAGGTCTCGTTCATTAAACATGTAACAATTTTCAATATGCTCTTACGCAGTCACCGAGAAGATTATTATCTGTGTAATAAAAAGACCTGATCGTCCCTAATCCCCTAATAAAAAGGTGTTGATAAGCAATAAACTTGCAAAAAGCTGTTAATTGGTAATAAACAACTATCGAAAGGCGCTTTAATATGGCTGTTTCAGAGGCTCCGAAAACAATTTACTCAAATGTTGCATTATATAAATTCTTTATAACATATTTATCGTTAAAACTTAAACTAAGGGGTATAAGTATAATTAAACGAATCTTTAAAATACGAGACAGTGGTTTAGAAAGAAATATTTATAGTTGCAACGTGCATCATGTCTTTTTTTTTTATTTATTTATTAACATGATACATCAGCATCTTTCTCTGTAACATTTATTTTGCGGAAAGCTTGTAATTCCCAAAAACTTTGGTTCGCCTTAATATAACTGAAATTATTCCCGCACTATTATTATCAGGTAATACTATCATAGTTTCTGTATCATCGGCAGCTAAACTTCGGGCGAGTTCGTGCGTTTCCGCACGCGTCCGGAAATACCACGGACATAGCAAATAAAGA
The DNA here is from genome assembly GCF_021730395.1 of Mercenaria mercenaria. Taxonomy (NCBI): domain Eukaryota; kingdom Metazoa; phylum Mollusca; class Bivalvia; order Venerida; family Veneridae; genus Mercenaria; species Mercenaria mercenaria. The sequence continues at coordinate 32,881,952 of NC_069366.1, read as the reverse complement.
AATAATACAAAAATCACCAACTTTTAAACGTCTAGGGAAGCAAGAAGACATTAAAATAATTTCAAAATAAAAACAGATATAAAAAGTTTATTGTCTGTAGAATACTTCAACAGGATAATAAATATTCTCAAAATATGAATAAAGTGGCTACAGGGAAAAGAATAAGATACTATCGCAGGTTTTTGCTTATTTTATTCAGTAACTATATGCCGTAAACAGAGACTGATAGTGATGTTTTTTAATCGCCAAGGGAAGCATTAATTCTTCATTTTAGATAAATAATTTTTATATCTTTGTAAAGAGAAAAGAAAGACGAACACTTCAATAGGATAATAAATATTGTGTGTTCATTCTAATTAAAACAATATTTGTTCAAACTTTTTTTCCTTCTTTGTTTCTATTGGAAAATATCAACCAGATAAAAATCGATATCGCACAGCCAGGTGATTTCAAGGGGGATAATTTTACCGATAAGACGACAAATTTTACCTAATTGTTGATCATGTAATACATTACCTGAGCTTGACGGAACAGACGGAGAAGTTGCGATTGAAACAATTCAGTAGTGGTCCATATCGCTTGTCCGTTCCCGTCCGCTAAATTTTATGTTTGTTTTCTTTTTTCATTTCATAGGTATTTGTTCAACTGACAGTAGACAATACCATTGTTTCTACAGCCTGTGCAGAAACCATACAGAACCGACATATAGACCAAGGTGGCAATGTAGTCCTTGTTCGGCTCACCAAGGGACAAAACATGTGGGTTGAAGTCACAACCGGAAATGCTCACATAGAGAGTCACACTGCTTATCGATTCACCAGTTTTTCTGCGGTGCTTTTGTATGAAGTGTAAAGTATCAGGAAAAAAAAGCAAAATAAACATGGAAATGAAAGAAATCTGTCTGTTGCCAACCAAGGTGAAATAAGCAGGCCATTGACAATTGTATTTACATCTGGGCCATAACATGAGATTATCTTATCACCAATCCTACTACCACGTTAGCGAATAATATTCAGTATAAGGGAAAAGAAATATTTTAGTAGACATGAAATTAAAAAAAAAAAAAGTTTATTTAATTGAGATTATTGTTTCAAACGAAGAGACAGTTTTAAATTTCAAAAAATGCCGTCATTTTTTAAGTTTATGACGTCATTGTCGGCTGAATATGTTAGTATAATTTTTATAACTGAAGAAAACATGCGGCGCAGGAATATTTCAGAGCATATTTATATATAAATACATAATTCTGCAAATCAAAGGGTACATTTACCAACAAGATTTTATGAAACTGAGCTACATTTGGAAGGGAATCAATTCATATTTTGGTTTACAAATTGGCTCCAAAACTTCAAATGATAGACGCAAAAGATGTGGCATATTTTGACTGTTTCATCTTAGGAAGCGTGGTATTCTGTTTATACGCTATATCATTTTGAAATGTAAGGTTCAAAGTTGACTTTCATGACTTTCTAATGTAGCACTGAGGGCCACATCGAGCATGTTTATCTCCTAGAACATTATTTTGACGTGTGGATTCGAATATAATTGTTAGCGAAGAATATGTTATACAAGCAGCATGCAGAACACGAATGCCATATACTTTCAAACTTTTTTTTTTTAATTTGAGCCGTCGAATTTTCTATCAATACCCGTAGAACATGTCTTCTGACAACATTATGAGGAAATTAGCTAGAGTTGGAAGTGAATCAGTCCTAATTGTGGTTTGCGACGTTTCTATAAATATATCTTACTTTGTACTTTTTGTTTGATTTAAAATCACATCGTTACAATTAAAGGTGTAGGATACATTCCAGCGTTTGGGGGTGGAGGAAGATCCAGATGTCTATCCGGCCATTAGTGTAAGCACGGAAGGGAACTTGGGTAGAACCGTCAACCTTCCGTATACCAGCTGGATGGCTTCCTCACATCTGGAACAACTGATACCTTCCTGCTCACATGATAGAATTCTAGGTTTTGGAATCACGGCGGCGAGTGGAAAGTGATCCAAAGTCACAGGCTTTGACTATGAAGCCTTCCTTTTTTTTTTTTTTTTTTTTTTTTTGGCAACTGAAATTTGACTTTGGAGCTAGTGTATCATTTAGGAAGTTTCGTTTTTGAATATAATAATGTATGTATTTTATGACTTTCTGTGTGTAATGTAGCATTCTGGCATGCTATTCACGATAGGCAGAAAACTCGCGTTTATAAACAAATGTGGTGCAAAATTTAATCATTGTTTTCGGCATCTTCTTCCCTGTTTGAAAAGAATGCCATACATTTATGTTGAAATAAAAACTATTAGTCACCGAATTTAGACAAATTTTATACTTTATCCCACAGATCTCATATATATTCTTCAACAATATACAGCTTATATATAAAAACCATAAATTCCTTGGTTACAATAGCTTTGATAAGAGAGATAAAAACTAAATTAATTACCGGGTTAAGTGTTTTCAAAGCGAATTCAACTGCCGTGCAAGATTCATTTAATTAGATAGCCCTCTATAACGTTGAGTCATCTGTCACACATGTAACAACTTTGCGCGATCCTAAACAACTTAGAGTGCAATTATCTTTCAAAAAATACAAAACGGTGATTTTTATCAAATTTAAATATCATTGATAACATTCAAAGCGAGGCAACCTCAGATTTCTACGATAAAACAATACAAAGCGGCGTTTTGAACGAGCGCAAAAATAAAATTTCGTTTAATTACCGCTTGTTAAATCGAATAAGGTAGCAAATTCGAAACTGTTTTATTTTATGTCGCACGAAACTTTTTTTTAAAAAAAAGATAACTTAAAAGAATAGCTTGATTTGATAAAAAAAAGAAGACAACTTAAAAGAATAGTTTGATGTCATTTAAAGGAAACGTTGATTAATTTTATTGTTAACGTAATAGATCTATTCTCTTTTCAGACTAAAGAAATGAAAATAAACATACATCTACAATCAGTTTCTTTTTCTTCTCGCTTTAATAATAGCAATCATATTGTTTAATTTCTTCCAGGAATTTCTTAAACAGTCATCACAAAATTACTACAGGAATATTTCGCCTCGAATCAGTTCAAAAAATGTTCGTAAGGTCAGCTATATGATGTTCCGATCTGTTGCAACTGTTTGGCCCTATTTTGTGTACATTTTACCAAAATATCGCTCTCTAACCGAGCTTTCTCTGAGACAGAATGTCTCAATGACGTCATCATTACGTAATCAAAGTGCAGTGCAGCACCACATTTATACATTAGTCGCTTGCAAGACTGAAAATGCCAATAAATAGAGAGAATCTACTTGTGGGGCAGTCAAATATTTTCTCCAGTTGATATGCTTACAGTCTTAATTTGCATCAATTTGTTCCGCAAAATTTACTTCTGTATCTTTCATTCTGCTAAAATTCACGTCTGCTTTTCTAAAGTATTTTATCGCCATTTCTGTTTTCTTTCAGTCGCACTTTAGGACCCCACCCATCGCACTGAAAAGACCTCACCAGTTACGTTTGGCATTGACTCAAAGGACTGATTTCTGTTTGGGTCTTCAATGATATTTTGCTAACTCACAATTAATTAGGAATTATACATAAACATATTTGTTATGACTTAGCGATAGATCTTTGAAGTTTACATCACAATGGTATTGAAATATAATCACTAATCTCAGCAAGACCTAAGATGTGTGTTATGCAGGTACTATTTCTCGATGTCTTGCGTAACTGATGTGGCATTTTAAGTCGACTAACCCCTAACCCCAATGAAACAATTTTTTGAAAGACAAGTTTTCTAATGAGAGAGATTGCAAGGCAGCGAAATGATTGAAGACATTTTGCTGATTCTCCGCTCAGATAAGACGTTTATAATCTAATTATGCGATTGGTCGATAAACTGCAGCCCGCCCACCATTTGTAATATTACTCCGCTCCGCAGGCGGTTAGCCAATGAGAGTTTACGTTACATCTAGCTTTCGGCATCCGCAATTCTACACGGGCTCTATAGGATTACAAAATAATGGGCAAAGTTGTTAATGTCTCATTCCATGAAAATAAAATCTTGTTTGAGTGTGAAAAGTGTAATGAAATAAATGTTGGACTGTCAGAATCGATTAAGTTTCTCCAAAACAGCAACTCACTTGAATGTGCAGGAATATATTGCCTTGTTAAGCGCGAATTAGAAAATATCAGAGACATCCGACGGAAGTAAAGAGTAAAGACTAAAATAAACTGTTGTGTTTACTATTCAATATACAGTGCAATAAAGAACACTAGGAAACAATGATCCAAGAAGAGATCGAAAGGAACTCATCGCCGACGGGACTGAAAATGTCTTCAAAGGCGTCGGCTTTCTCGATAGCCGCAATAATCGGTGAGCAGCCGTTAAAAAGGGCGTCGGATAATGTGTCACCGTCGAGTAAGTTTCTTGTTTTGTTTTGAAAGGCACTTTATTTCTGTTCTAATAATAATAATAATAATAAAAATAATAATAATAATAATAAAAGTAGTATTGCCACTTCTTTTGAACTGAGATGCCATAGTTGGGAAAATTAAATAAAATTATGAATTCGTCATACCTATATGCATCAAACTACATAGTTTGGAATCTCGCAGGTCATTCTATGCACATTTATTTTGGCAATTCATGGTTAAAGTAATTGCGTTAAAGATATGGATGCACGTTTTTCGTTTGAAATAAAGGAAAGCTCGAAATAAGCGGCAGTTTTTAAAAACTTTTGCGATATCTTTAGGTACCATAATAACATTTCCTTGAAAAATTATATAAAGCTTAAAGCTATTTTCCCCTTTTTTCTTCCTGTCCTCATTTTTTTTACAAATATATTTAAAATTATTAGAATTAAATAAAATCTGATGAAAATCATAAATTATTATTTCAATAAGGTAATCAACAGTAAATATGTTTTGATATTTATCTTTCCAGTATTTTGCCTAAGAGCAATTAAGTTACTTGAAATTTTAAGACGGCGGCGTGTTCAAAGTCCAATTAAACCATCAAAAAATCATGTAATCGATAAGTTTTATTGCTTTGTAATCATTATCGATTTGTTTACGTATATGGAAATAAATATTTTGTATATTTTATCACGATTTAATTTTGCGATACGGTGATTTGTCCATTAAAAAATAAAGATAAATTACATTTTAAAAAAGATGCCGAATAAATGATAATGAATTCAAATTAGCAAAAAGTCACACATAATTATAACTTTTTGGATTTACTGATATATTTTCAAACTTCATTTTCCCTAAATAAAATATGTGTAACAAAAAACAAACATCCATTCGCAAATCCATAAGTTACTACTAAATATTAGCATCAGAACATTGTATTATAATTGTTCTTCTATAAAAAATATTCTACAATCTATTGAGATTCGCAGAAATTCCAAACCACTACATTTTATTCTTGACATTAATTACACATACTTACATGTTTTAATTGCAAAATTATTCATCTGATAGAATGATATGAGTATGATGTTCCTGTAAAAATACTACTCCCGTCTATATGTACTTGCCATTCATTTTCCATGCATGCCGTTTTTTAAACTTTTTTTTTTTTTGAGACATATGACAAGCTGTCAAGAATATCCTGTTCTGTTCTAATCAGTTCTGTTCTGTTTTGTTCTGTTCTGTTAAATGCCTAGTATTAATAGAAACATTTGAAAAGTTCCTTGCGTTTGCATTAATTATTTATTAGTCAGGTTAGTGGGCATAACTGATAATATTATATTACATTTTTTATTTACAGTAAGCGACTCGGACTCGGATTCTGTCCGAGATACTGATTCTGTCAGAGACGAATGCATTTCACCAAACGACTCGGGTGCCTTCTCCCCCGTTAGAACACCCAGTCCCGTCACGTGCCCTGATTCCCTCGTCGGAGTTAAATGTAAACTAGAGACCAGGGACTTGTGGGAGAAGTTCAGCGAATTAGGGACAGAAATGATCATCACAAAAACTGGCAGGTGCGAGAGATTTTAATTCCATTTTCACAAAATTTACAAAATTCTAGATTTCAGTTTTTTTGTTGTTGCTGAAACATGTATGTTATTTAATCTCGCCTCTTCAAGAAACTACATGTATATATCATTTCGTTCTTTTTTTTCATCATATTCCAAGCAAAAATGAAGATCTGGTTTCTGTTTTTTTTTTTTTTTTTCATTTTTATTCATTTATTTTTGGCAGAGTAGGGGATTAGGGTTTAACGTCAGTCTGTACAGCACGTGGCGGGATCTGCAAGTTTACTCCATAATGAGAAAATATTCCAGGGATAGGTAGATAAAATTTGTTCTGTACTGTATTTCGGATATTTGTTGTTCGGCGAAACAGAATTCTTTGTCTGTGAAAAATATAATTAGGAAATCATATTTTGATAACCTCTGTGAGACATTTATTCTATTCTGAATGCTTTTATACAGAACAGAGGATGTTAATAATCGCTGAGAAATAATGTAATAACTGCTTACGTAGGAGAAAATGTAATCATATCGATATACGCGAGACATAAATAACGAGAGGTGCACATTTTATACAACTGTTTGAATAATATTACAAATACATGACGCTTCAATATGCATGACATATGACCGTATAAGAAACAGACACATATGTACTTATTCAGTTAATCATTTGTAGAATATTTTACCAAGTTAGCCATGTAGTAAAAAGTAATTCGCAACGTGGAACTAATGTAGATATTTTTTAAGTAATACCGCACAAAAAAATCTTTTGTTTTTTCTTTAAGCTTGTAGAATTTATTTTTAGACATTGAAATAGTCATTAAAGATTATCATAAACATCCGGCGGATGCAGCTGCCATTGATCCTGTTATCTTTAATTAATTTGAATTAATTTGAATTCAACAAAAACAATAACTGTTCAAATTTTAAGTCGGGAATCAAAGCAGAGTAAAACAGGTGTCTTGGTATTTAAAATTAGTCATCTCACAACGTGTTAGCTTTTGAAACCCCTAATTTGTGGTAATCCGCTCATTGCCTCTCAATGCGCATTGTTTCTTTTTAATTGATACACCCCACCCCCCATTGCTCTAAATTGCACTGTTAAATAATTTTGGTCGGCAGTTGATTCCCCCGTATCACGAAATCAAGCCATTCCAAATGCTTGACAGAATTTTGCAAACAAAAAAGAAACCAAGGTTAATCAATGAGTTGAAGAGAATTGGCGAGTATGCGGTTACGTATCACCGAAAAATGATGTATAAGTTTATTGTTCGACACTGACAAACCACAGGTGTTAAAATGCAACTATGATCACCGGGTAGATAAGAAATAACGCCTTACTCCAACTCTTGATTTGAAGTTTTGGAACGCTTCGCAAAGGTACATAATCTCCGGTCCAAAAAGTAAAGCCTTTTCTTGGGTCGATTTCCTTGGAAATACAACGACCCGCAAAATTAATCACGGAAATGTGAAAGAGAACTTGTTTACAACACTCATTATTCATTGAAGAGGTTTACTTGGGCGATTGATTTTAATGAGGAGAAAACAAAGTAAAGAACCACCGCATTTGAATAAATGTATGCAAATTAAGCCAAAGACAAAAGGGAAAGGGTTACATTGAACGAGTTTCAAATGTGAGAAAATTGACAATCGTGGTCTTTATGGAGCGCCAGACGTGTCAGACAATAAATAAGTCCCAATATCAATCTGTGTTAAGAAATATTTTATTTAAGTTAATTTCTTTGAACACCTTTTCTGCTTATACTATAAGAGTTTTTTTTTTTTTTTTTTTTTTTTTTCAATTCAAGTTTAGATAAAATGTGCGCGTGTGTTTTTTTTTCTGATGTAATATAACCCTCGCTTATTATTCAGCTTTCGGTAGTTACGGACAAGATCAGAGAGAGCTTCCAGTGTCTTCATTCTGCACATCTGCGAAAACCCCTGGTTACATTTAATGTATTTCTATGTCTTTTGCTAATGTTTACATAAGGCTAATATTACGTGTTTGTTTATTTATCCTTTTTTTGACAAAACTACATTTAAGATTTTATCAAACGACTTTGTACAAGATTGTGTCATCTGACTTTTACACGGAATTTAACTGATACATAGATTAGAATATCACACCTTGGGGAATATTTTTTTTCTAATGTAGATGTCTTAAGTCAAATATTTTCGTATCAAGACGTGATTCGGTGCAACTGAAATGAAGATGTTAAATCGAAAAGGTGTCAAGACATCTCCTTGTCGTACCCCTTGGCGAAAAATGATCAGCTTTCATTATTTAATCATCGATTCTTTTCAAGGTATTTTGTACTTTTTGATAAAGACGTAGTTTTGAAAGGGTTGTAAATCAATCATTTTGATATGTTTATAGGAATTTGATAACACAAGTCCATAATTTCACTTCCCGAAGGAAAGAATTTGACATTAAGAAACCTGATAGGTGTTAAATTTAACAAGTTTTCTGATAGAAAAGGCTAATATTTATATAGCCGAGATGCAAAACGGGGCTAATTCGCATCTAATAAAATGTGCATTAATGTTTGAATTATTTGAAAATTTCGTGTTTATCGTGACGGAGAATTTGAAAAATTTGCAGTCTATTCCGAAAATTACTTGAGATAGTTTTTAATTTAATTAAAGTAATACATTAGAATATCTATCTGTTATCTCTGTAAAATAATTGATATAAAGTGTCTATCTCATGCTGCAAGATACAGTTTACATGCATATGAAATTTATGCCAAGAAATGGATACAAGAAGCATGGTGGGGCGAGTGTTTCGGGCAAAAACCGGGGGGAATGTGGGTTCGATCCTCCCTTGAGCAAAATGTATTCCGTGCAGATTCGGCTTAAGCCTGTGAGGCCAAATCGTTTCTTTTTCCAAATACGATTATGTTAGAAACTTGTCAGGTGATTACAAAGAGCCTGTTTTTAATGGTGAAATGTTTTCTGACAGTCATAGTAACTTACTTATTCTTATATGATTTTCTTTTTTTGATTGAATGGGTCTTTAATACATCTTACAGGATTTTCAATTTCCAGTGATTACCCAATTTCAGTCAGTGAATTATTCGCAGTTTAAATTTTGTTAAGGGCACTCCTGGAGAGCAAATACCTCCCTGAAAAGGAGCACATATTTTCTGTAAAGGCAGAATTAAATTAGCACTGCCTATGCTAGAGCAAAACTCCTTATAAAAGCAAGCTCAACTCTTCGCTTGGAAGGTTTTACTTCATTTTATGAACAACTGAGATATTTTGCCAGATGGGCTAATTCAGTACAATGACCGTATCATAGTATTAAATATTTAGAAAAAATGTCCATTCAGTTAAAATATCCAAACGTTGAAAAGTTCAGTCAATTACTATGTTTGTTGTTGCCGTCAACACGGTGAGAGATAACTAAATGACACAATTATTAGGCTCTAAAATGTATACAATAGGGACCATCAGATACTATTAACCTTTCCATTCATCATGAAGAAACCTTATGTGGTTATCAAAAATTGAAATCTTTCTACTGCGGTTAAAAACTTAAAATCAAACCGGTGTATTAAAGACTTTAGTTAATAAAACACATCAGCTGTTGAGGTTTTAATAGTAGTAAATCTTGATGGTTGATTGTAAGTTTTTGAATAATTGAACCTCAAAAATGACATCGAGTTTTGGGTAACATGGGGCATGACTCACTCCTTGGGACATTGTCATTTTGTGGCATCTTGGTTTATACATTGATTAATTGATAAATTGGGACTATTTGCTCGATGACTCATTTCTTGTTTGATTAATTTGATTTTGGTAGGAAAAAATCGGATAATTAGGGATCAGCCGAAATATCTTCTTTAGTCTTTAGTAACTTATCCACGTTTTGGACAATGCATGGAAAATTAAACAAATAAAAGCTAGTTTATTGCAATACAGGGGAAAATAACTTGATCATGTCTTCACATACTGATTTACATTCACTCTTATACAGCTCTTTTCTAAAGTAGAAAAAAGCTGCAGTCGGGCAACGAACTACTTTTTTCGCAGATTAAAATTTGATGACTTGTTTTATACAGCCTACTGCGCGAGGAAAAGTAATTTTCATCAGTAGAAAGTTTAAGTTACGTATCTTAGGATAGATTACAGTTTATCACGCAACTTTACTCGTATCGAAGACAAAACGAACCCTGTAATTTCAGCGACCGATCATTCAACGATGGGGGCTTCAATTTCATTCGAAAAACGAAAAATGTGAGTCGCGTCACGCGAGTTTATTTATTTAAAATCAAAAGAAATAAACACTTCTTTTACACACGGATCATTTACGAGTTTGAAAACTGCGATAACAGGAAAATAAGTGTGAAGAAAACTCATCAAATCAGCTCTAAATATTTTAATGTCGGTTTAATTATACATCTAACTGCTTTAAGAAATGGATATGGGTTCTTGATTGGACTTTTATGCCACAATGCAGCTTTCACAAACCCTCAACCGTACCATTACAGAAAAAAATGTTACGCAAGATGAATGCGCAACTGAAACTAGTCCGGAAGAATGCGTACTGATACAGAAAATGAAACACAGTACAAGATCAAAAATACATAATTTGAATAACAGTATGTTGCCCACAAAATCTTCTTTTGATATTCCTGATGCGTGTCAAAGACAGGAAAAGAAAAATCTTACGAATAACAATAACAATTTGCACGGATTTCTCTGATGTATGAAGCTTACACTGAACCTACATTGCTATTCTTTTTTTTCTTTTGTCAAACTACGAAGTAACAAACTCTTTATCATAATTTTAAGAACGTTAATTATTAAGAAAAATATATACCAAAGCGTTTACTTATTTCATGTTTTGGTGTCTCCGTTTGCTTTTTTGTTTATGTATATATTTTGTCTACATTAAGAAAAGTAAAACTTTTCTGTTGAAATACACACTCGGATACCCCGTATTATATCCCTACATAAATTATCATCATAATTATAGAGTTAAGTGAATTTTTTGGTGTCAGTAGAAATTCAAACCCTTGAAACATCGGAAACTAATTTGATTTATGGACTAAGGGCGCTCTCGCTCCAAGTGCAAATATATTAGGGGAGCAACACTCCTGCAGCACACGACACGAGCCTATGATTTAGAGTTTAATATTTTAAAGGCCGGTGGACCGTATTGTAGAGGTCATCAAGGTCACATTTCGTATCACATTTTGACGCACAGACGGCCAGTGAAAGCTGATATATGCTAGCCTTCTAGCCTTATAAACTGGCCAACTTCTATAGCCATAAAGAAGTAATACATTGACCTATAAGGTATTATTTTATTAAAAGAACAAAAACGTATTCAGTTCAACAAAAATATTAAGAATTTGTTATATTTTTATCTTCCAGACGAATGTTTCCAACAGTGCGAATTTCATTTTCGGGACTCGAACCGACAGCCCGCTATGCCGTTTTGATGGACATAGTCCCTTTGGACAAGAAGCGGTACCGGTATGCCTACCACAGGTCCTCCTGGCTGGTAGCCGGCAAGGCTGACCCTCCACCACCTCGTCGTTTGTGCATGCACCCGGACGGGGCATTTACTGGGGAACAACTCACGAAGCAGACTGTCTCATTTGAAAAGTTGAAACTTACAAATAATACACAAGATAAAAACGGACAGGTCAGTAGTGCTAAGAAATTATTTTATTACGTATACATACGAGTGTATAGCTGTAAAAAAGTATACATGTACAGTATACACTTACCAAATGGCTTGTCGGTCAATGGTCAAAACTATTTGCCTCGGGCCGTCGTCGGATCTTGGGCAAATAGTTTAGACTATTGACCGGCAAGCTTTTCAATAAGTTCTTCTTTACACCTCATTTCCACTTTTTTTTTTCGTTTTGACTTTGCCCCGGAAAGATTCAAACTTAAACTTTAGATGGGTCAATATCACAAACTATGCACCAGCGATTTGTATAAAGAGTTATGTAATAATATGTCTTGAATAACGTGTAATAGTCTTCATCATAAATAAATAAATATATAATAATACAAGTGAATAGGACAGGAATAATAATGATAATAATAATAATAATTAATACTTTATTTAATATTTACAGATTGTCCTGAACTCAATGCACAAATACCAGCCTAGAATCCACCTCGTTAAACTAAATGAGGCGACGAAAGTCCCACCATCATCACTGGAAGAAGTTGAGCACAAATCATTCGTGTTTACAGAAACTATATTCATTGCAGTGACAGCATACCAGAATCAGCTGGTAGGTCTTTAGTCCCTCACTCTGTCAGATATCTGACTGTCTGCCAGAAATTTAAGAAACCATACTATCATTTTAGTTACTTTGGGTTTGTTCTACATGTTATGATGTTATAAGGACAGACCGCTTAGTAACCAATTATTTGTAACTGGAAAATAACTACATTCGCAAAACGTTGTTGGCAGCGTTAAACTATCACCATTCGTTTCTAGGTTTAGATCTAGATTATTTACAGTATAAAATAACTTGAGGCGGTTTATCGGAACAGATTGCGAGAGAAGCAACACTTTTTAAAACATTAAATGTTACATACACTTGAACCTTTGGCGTAAATCAACAGTTGACATAAATCTGGCACTGAAGCCAGACACTGGATTCCACTTCTGATTTTAACTTGCGAAACTAACCTTTTCCCCCAATAATGAAACAGACATCGTATTAACAGCTTACAGTCGATATTACGTGAAGCATTCCAACTATAATTTTGATAAGACTTTCATGCCTAGTCGGCTCAGAATCCAGCAGGAACTACTCGCATTAACCCTGGTCTAGGGTCATCAGGCTACTCCCGCCTATCTGTCTGGATAAACAGTTTCTTGGCTCCTGTTGTAGGTTTTGATATATCACTTGTGTGGTCCGGTGGTGTAATCTGTATACAATTTCTCACCTAGTTTTCCATGATTCGAAAGCGAGGCTAGTCATGCAATGTCTACATTATCAGGATATTATTTTACCATTGCAGATCACCAAGTTGAAAATTGACAGCAATCCATTCGCGAAGGGCTTTAGAGACTCAACACGGCTGTCTGAGTTTGAAAAGTAAGTACAAGTTACAGTTGGACAAAAATAGCAGGTGTCAAATCTTCTTAACGGTGTCTATGTTACATATAATACCGTGACAATCGCAAATGCCAAGCTATAATCCATCCATCCATGTACGGATAATTTTCACTGGGCGGTCGAAAGAGTCATCTCAAGAGAGTGTCAGGCCGCTATTATGAACGCGAGGCGATTGTTTGGCCCAGTACGGGTGTAAAATTTCCACACCAACATGCCAGTAAATAACTCCCCGTTCATTAAGACACCTATCCATTTTATTTACATTTCATGGCTTTTTGTACATTTATCATACAGAATTACTCACTGGGTATATCATTAATATTAAGATATTCTCCCCCTGCGATACATAACTTCTTGACATCGACTTAAGCAATGGTAAATTCAAATGAAACATAATAGTTACAAAATACCACTGATCACGCTAAGCAATCACCACATGTCTATCAATCACATAAGACATAGAGTATTGAATAATGCATGCCATAAGAAAAGCCATAGCATTTGACAATTTACACGTTTTGTTACATAGAGATTGACCAATTACATTCGGAAATTCTATATTTTGTTACAATTTGAATATCGTAAACACGCTGAACTGATATTTTAATATTTGTTGTTGTTTTTTTTTTTTAAAAAGAAACATTATATGTCAAGAATAAAAATTTAACATGATAAAATTGCAAAATAAATAATAATATTAAAGACCGCTGTTTCGCGCACAAAATCGTCTAAGTGTTTAACACGGTTTGATTTATTTATTTGTTGTTTATTTTGCAGCTCCGGCATTGAGGGGATGTTGCAATCACATGGATATCCACGAACGCCTCTGAGATCATACGGTGACCCGGAAATGGCAGATCCACTCCGACTTTCCCCACAAGAAAGACAAAAAGGTATATAATAAAATCGAAATTAATATCGATTACACAGTTCAGTAAGTTTAGTCTACTGCAACTTTATTCCACCTAGGGCACGAAGATTGGCCTCACGTCTATTAAAATGAGAATGAAGACCAGTCTTAGAATGGAGCCTCGTCATTGGACCATTTCAAAATTAAGCTTAGTAACAACCAGTCAGATGATGGAGATTTAGACTGGTCCCCAAACTTAGTTTTGTAGTGTTGGACTGATAAGACATGTGGGCGAGTTCAAACTGTCTTCGCACTCGGCTGTTTAAACTGAACTAATTCAGTAACAGGGAATCGTTGCTTTCGATAAATGTAGTCATGTGAATAAAGTTTGTAATTGGATATAGATACTGTTTTCATACCGTCCGAATTACAGTAGAAAAACATCGAATATGTATGTGACACTTTTGTATCGACTTTATCTCGCGCTGTCAACATGTCAACTAACAACTTGAAAGAGAACTGCATATAGGCCTGAAAATTGCATTGTTTATCAAACTGTCATTTACTTTAAATTTAAATGCTCTTAGTTTGAATATAAGCTGTTAATTGTAGGCATAAAACCCATCGTGAGTCAACGCTGCCTATTGTGACTTCTTATTTATACCTACCGTTGAAATATTTATATCTGGATAGTGTCTTTTGAGAGTGACAGGGGCTGTAAAATTCCTTCGACTCCATCTTTTCCAAAGGCATTTGAAAGGTCATTTAGGTCATTTAAGCGCCCTCTATCGGTTTAAAGTTACATCAGTAGTCATGAGCAGCCATTATCTTGTCACAGAGGCGGTTAATATATGAAATAAGATCTAACAATTTAGAGACGAGCACAATAGTAGCGTGTAGTCAACACTTGTGTTAAGGAGGCAAACAATAATGATAAATGAAAACATCTTTCCAACTACCGCGGGTACCTGGTATCGGGTGTCAGCTGAATAAACACCACAATATGGAGCACAAAGTACTTTCCGATTAATCTTATATGATGAAAGCGAAACTGTTAGATTACTGTATCAGTGTTTATCTATCTGTTTATCACTGTAACAAAATTGCTAAATTTTCTCATTCTTCACTTTTCAGTTTTATCAGAGAGTCTAACGTGGAGAACATTGCCAACGACGCTTCCGGTTCCGGTTTCATCTACGAATTACCCGTCATTCCCAGCGTCCATTCCTACGTCGCATCCGGCATTATCGTCTGCAGATGTCTCAATGTTTTCATCCATGTATGGCCAAATGCTTGCATCACAGTCTTTATACAACCATGAACTTTTGTTACGCAGTCAGCTACTAAAAGGAGCACTCGGATCTCACGGACTTCATCATAAACCTGCTCTCCGATATCATCCATATTTACCAAATTCTGCGGAAAAGATACGAGATCAGTCATAAACATATTTTTTTTTTCATTAAAGTTTATTGTTGAACAATTTATATGCTTCTCTTAAAGATTTTATATGTACCGGCAATATTATTTCTAACCCTCCGAAACTGAATAAATGAAAGTTCATAGTCAATTTATACAGACACTGAAGACTATTAGGACGCCTAATTTAAGTTTGGTTTCAAAATTATGGATTATTTATTTCTGCACACATCAAACACTACCATGACAGCAGGACTGTTACATGAAATTGCAAATGTAGATTCAAGTACAGAATCATATAATTTCTCCAACTCAAATATTGTCAAATTGATTTCTCCTTTAGTGTTCATTAATAAATTGACGATTTGTAATGTGAAAAGTTGGAAACTATCTCGGCGGTTTTATAATATTATACAAAAAAAGTTTTGGTTTTATATTTTCTCCCTACATGCTCATAAACGATAGAATTACAGAGATGAAAAAGAACAGGGCCTATATTCATCAAAGTTTTAAATCTGAAACATAGACGTAAAATTATAAATTTTCTTTTTGTTTTGTCATTTTTAAGTAGCACAGACAGTGTTGAAACATTGCCCGAAGCTTCAAACAGCTCGGCAAAATTTCATTTGTTTGAATGTGATATAAACAAAGTTATGGCAAATTGAATATTTGCTGTTCTTAAATATAAATTTTAGACTTCAAACGTTAATGAAAATGAGCCCTGCCTTCGGTTACATTCAGTTACTAGATTATCTATTTGTCGCCTTGCCTAAAATCAGTATAAAAAGTGCTCTTTTTTTGTAGTAGAATTATTTGAAATTCAACTTCAATGAAGCATGCAATAAACGCCGTCTGTTTCCAACCTTTCACGTTTTGACGGTTTTGTTGAAAGGTCATGCGTTCTGGAGAAATTTAATCGTCTTATCTATGTTTTTTTTATTCTAAGATTGTATATTTGACATGTAAACATTAAATTTTTCACGATGGTGCTTCTACATACCTTTTTTTTGTTAATTTATGTCATGTTTAGCTATTTAGGGACATGCATAGAATAAATGATATATAAAATCTAGATTGCTTTGTTTGTTATTTGCTAACAGAGAATGGAAACATTCGTCCACTAGGTACAAATTAGTCTGACTACTGACAAGATAATCTTTTTTAACGTTTTTTTTTTCGTTTTTTCATTCGTTATTCTAATGTATATTCAGACCGATCTTTCTTGGCTCTGATTATCTCAATGACTTAAGAAGAAAAGGGACATAATTATACAAAATTTGAAAAGCCTCAGGAGTTATCTCCTGTGAACAGAACATGGGGTCTGAACACAGACCAGGTGCATATAATAACGATAAATATTCATTGAATTTGTTCAGTATACCAAGACCTATTTAACTAACATCCTCTGAACAGCTAAATCTTGGTAAAAAACGACATCTAGTACCAGAAGAAAAAACTTCTGTTCTCAGACAGAAGTGTGAACATAGTATCAGACAGTAAACGGTAGATATGCAATAAGATTAAGCTGACCATGTAAATGCTTGAACGATATTTTTACAACCCCCAACAACTCCCCCTCCTCATACCCTGCGGAAGAATATTGTAGTAGCTGTAGGTATTGTAAGCCATGTAACAGTAGTCAATCGTAGATTCGACAGTCTTGCTCCTGCTCGCGTATATAACTCGTGCAAATTCTGTACCAAGTATCAAGGAGATAGACAATCGAATCCTAAGTCTAATAACATGAGTTCGAACCATGACAGGAATGTAATTAAACCCCAGTCTCCACATCCCAATACCAAGTTATAAAACTAAGTCTTGAGACCAGGCACAAAACTCAAGCATCTAATAAGATGCACCTAAGTCAATGGCAATTTTTGAATCCTATAAACATATTAAGTTGGACAATTTTCTCTACTATGATTGGTTAAAAATAAGTACGAAAACGACATTTAAATCAAAACCTCGAATTTGTTATATGTAATTGTATAACTTAAAGACTGTATTGGAACTGAATACGAGTTACCGCCCTTCTTCGAAAAACTGGACCGAAATACTAAAACCTTGATTTCAGTCTATCCTAAACAGTATGTTTTGATTTTAATGTTCAATATCCTAATTCAGTTCACTGCGAAATTTTTTTCAAGTCTGCGAAAACACAATAACCACGACCATCTTATAGGCGGAACACCACTAAATCCGGCTGTTCTTTATTTCATATAAAATCCACTAAATGGGGATAATAAGAACAGAGTTACCTCTGGTTATCTCCACAGAGGGCGCTGGAGAAATAAAGGGTAAACATCATCTCGCCTGACCTTAGATTTACTATAGAATGTAGTAGAGATTCTGCGTAATAAACACTAATTAATTTGTAATTTCCTAGGTATTTGACCCTAAACACTAATTAATTTGCAATTTCCTAGATATTTGACCCAGAACA
The DNA here is from genome assembly GCF_021730395.1 of Mercenaria mercenaria. Taxonomy (NCBI): domain Eukaryota; kingdom Metazoa; phylum Mollusca; class Bivalvia; order Venerida; family Veneridae; genus Mercenaria; species Mercenaria mercenaria. The sequence goes on along the minus strand of NC_069366.1, from coordinate 32,864,172 downwards.
AAATAAAATCTTAGAAAATAGTCAAATGAATTACTTAAACACATTTATTTAAAGGATTGAATTTGATTATGGTTCAGTATTGTTGTGTACCTCTATGTAAGGGTTATGAAGGAATTCATTTTCCAAAAGAACAACATTTAAAAGGATTGATGGAGAGTAGCAGTAAACTAGAAGATCCTGGGAATAAGACAAAACTGTGGCAACCTAGTAAACATGATATTGTTTCAAAATATTAAGATCTGACTTGCCAAAAACAAAACTTAATCTTGGGTCAAGGATTACATTTGTGTGCTTCAACATAGCTAATTTCCGCAGGTGTATTGTTGGTAAACTTGCATAACTATTATTGTTTTGCGCAGAAATACTAAGAAATATGAACTATTAATGCTGGGCTGTTATATATTTATTTCAACTACATACAATTATTTATCATAGAATGAACATCATATTGTACTGCAAATGTCTACATATATCATCATCAATGTTATTTCACAGATGATCAGCTATTTATTTCCGCAGATACTTTTTGTAGAACAGTTCTAGCTTTGTGTTACAGTACTCATGATCTAGTTTTGTACAAAAATATCCTTGAATATATACATAATGAAAAAGCAATATTGTCTTTTACTTATATACATCTGTCCCTGTATCTGATAATAGTAGTTTGAAGTTTTCTTTAGCTCAATTTCTCCGTCCGTATACTCCAAGTATGGAAACAATTTCCCAGGTTGGATCATTTCTTCTTTCCCAGCATATGGACATTTAACCTCAACTATTGTTTGTTCATTGATGACTCCGTCGGGTGTTGCAGCCAGATATGGTCTTTCTCTACATATGAATAAACCACAGTTGTTAACACTATATCCCGTTTGCTTTTCAAATTTCTTAACTGCTGTTTTTTCATATTGCTTCCCAATTTAGGGAAGTGGATCCTATGGTCTGCTTGCAGTTGGTGAAACGCTTCAGTGGACCAGTCGGAACCCAGAGGTTCTGGTAGGAGAATATATGTTCATCCCTGAAGTCTTGATTTTTTTGTCATATGCTTAAAGTCTGAAAGTAAGAAAAAGATAGACACCATAAATTCCTCAAACAAGATATAGTGCTAGCATAAGTCATTAACCTGTAAAATGTTATTCAAAGGGCTACTCTCCAGTATTATTGCTTTGTGTAAGCAACACTAAATCTACAAATAATGAGATGCAATAAAGATAGCATCAATAAAACTTGCAATATACACCATGGCCTACATGTACTGGTTTCTCAAGGTTTGAATAGATTAATACTATTTTTCTGAAAATTATTTAATTATAACAACATAAAAACATACCTTGTTAACAAATCTTCCTTTCTGCCTTTGATTGATGCCCCTCTTTTTATTAATTTTCTCTGTAACTGTATAACTTTCCATCCAAAATATTTTGATTTCTTCTCAGAATCCATTGCAAAGTGTAGTGAGATAAGAATCTGGGTCAGCATTGTTTACCCCTTATTTTACTAGCGCCACCTAGCGAGTAGCTGGCTTATTATCCCCAATGGGGATAATAAGAACAGAGTTACCTCTGGTTATCTCCACAGAGGGCGCTGGAGAAATAAAGGGTAAACATCATCTCGCCTGACCTTAGATTTACTATAGAATGTAGTAGAGATTCTGCGTAATAAACACTAATTAATTTGTAATTTCCTAGGTATTTGACCCTAAACACTAATTAATTTGCAATTTCCTAGATATTTGACCCAGAACAAAATAAAATCTTAGAAAATAGTCAAATGAATTACTTAAACACATTTATTTAAAGGATTGAATTTGATTATGGTTCAGTATTGTTGTGTACCTCTATGTAAGGGTTAGAAGGAATTCATTTTCCAAAAGAACAACATTTAAAAGGATTGATGGAGAGTAGCAGTAAACTAGAAGATCCTGGGAATAAGACAAAACTGTGGCAACCTAGTAAACATGATATTGTTTCAAAATATTAAGATCTGACTTGCCAAAAACAAAACTTAATCTTGGGTCAAGGATTACATTTGTGTGCTTCAACATAGCTAATTTCCGCAGGTGTATTGTTGGTAAACTTGCATAACTATTATTGTTTTGCGCAGAAATACTAAGAAATATGAACTATTAATGCTGGGCTGTTATATATTTATTTCAACTACATACAATTATTTATCATAGAATGAACATCATATTGTACTGCAAATGTCTACATATATCATCATCAATGTTATTTCACAGATGATCAGCTATTTATTTCCGCAGATACTTTTTGTAGAACAGTTCTAGCTTTGTGTTACAGTACTCATGATCTAGTTTTGTACAAAAATATCCTTGAATATATACATAATGAAAAAGCAATATTGTCTTTTACTTATATACATCTGTCCCTGTATCTGATAATAGTAGTTTGAAGTTTTCTTTAGCTCAATTTCTCCGTCCGTATACTCCAAGTATGGAAACAATTTCCCAGGTTGGATCATTTCTTCTTTCCCAGCATATGGACATTTAACCTCAACTATTGTTTGTTCATTGATGACTCCGTCGGGTGTTGCAGCCAGATATGGTCTTTCTCTACATATGAATAAACCACAGTTGTTAACACTATATCCCGTTTGCTTTTCAAATTTCTTAACTGCTGTTTTTTCATATTGCTTCCCAATTTAGGGAAGTGGATCCTATGGTCTGCTTGCAGTTGGTGAAACGCTTCAGTGGACCAGTCGGAACCCAGAGGTTCTGGTAGGAGAATATATGTTCATCCCTGAAGTCTTGATTTTTTGTCATATGCTTAAAGTCTGAAAGTAAGAAAAAGATAGACACCATAAATTCCTCAAACAAGATATAGTGCTAGCATAAGTCATTAACCTGTAAAATGTTATTCAAAGGGCTACTCTCCAGTATTATTGCTTTGTGTAAGCAACACTAAATCTACAAATAATGAGATGCAATAAAGATAGCATCAATAAAACTTGCAATATACACCATGGCCTACATGTACTGGTTTCTCAAGGTTTGAATAGATTAATACTATTTTTCTGAAAATTATTTAATTATAACAACATAAAAACATACCTTGTTAACAAATCTTCCTTTCTGCCTTTGATTGATGCCCCTCTTTTTATTAATTTTCTCTGTAACTGTATAACTTTCCATCCAAAATATTTTGATTTCTTCTCAGAATCCATTGCAAAGTGTAGTGAGATAAGAATCTGGGTCAGCATTGTTTACCCCTTATTTTACTAGCGCCACCTAGCGAGTAGCTGGCTTATTATCCCCATTAAAACGTTTTTTTTTTGACATTTTCTAGCATATCAAATTTTCAGAGACTTATATTCCCATAAAGAACTGTATCGCTGCTATAGAAAAAGAAAACGAAAAAGAAAAAGAGGTGTTAACATTTATATAAGACAGCTATACTTCATTAAATACAACCCTCTTAATTTACTCCTTTCCGCTTCTTTCATTGTCTCTTTCCGAGACTTAAAGTTCATTCACCGCCCATTTTAATCTAGAATGCGATAGAAACATGTCGATTTCGACAGATAGCTACAATGCTACAAATACATACTAAAACGAAGTCAAGAAAAAGAAAACATGATCTTATTGAGGAAGGGCACGAGGAAAGGAAGAATTATTAGGACTATTTATATTTGGACTTCTTGTGATAAGACCTGCGTAGGTTTACATTTTATTTGGTAGTGATCAGCCTATAGAAGATATTACAAGAGTGTCTTTTCGATGGACAGGGGAAATGAAATCAATGTCTTTTCCACAATAATGCTTTATTAATAGTAATAGAACCTTTTTTTCGAATTTGAAATTTGTTGCAAATGATTTCCATATTACGCGAAGCCTTACATATATATCTACTATTTTTTGTAATAAGGAAAATCCATGTGTACATATTTGGCACATGGGAAATTGAACCAAAAATATATCTTTCAAATTTTAAATTTTCAAATTATTACATGTATTTTTAACCTTTAGCCTGCTGGCGGCAACTGATTCTGCCTTTGCGACCAGTGCAGACCATGATTAGCCTGCACATCCGTGCAGTCTGATCATGGTCTGCACTGTTCGCTATTCAGTTACTAAATTTTCAGTGAACACCCCTTGGAATAATAAATGGTTTTGCCCAAATTAAATGATGGACCAGTCCATTTTAGAAATTTAGCAGGGTAAAGGTTAAAGACAATTAAAGAGACCGACGAGAACTGAAGCCAATATTTCTTTAAACGTGTCAAGATTTTCAGACCCAGACTGCTTTATTCAGTATATATTTATGTAAAACAAGTTAGTCTTACATTCCCCACACTTCGTTTATATTATGTATGTGTGCCACCGTGGGCTTATAGCCCAGTGGAATATATTTGAATAAACTCAACAGACAGCGCAAAGGTGTTTGGGCTTAAAATACTACGATCAACTTAAAAGTCATATTTTTAATGGAGGTTAGTCCACGTAGTCTGGAGTTCCTTCCCCTTTCACTATGTTATCGTGACGTATTGTTTGCAGTACGACGGGAACCAGACTATAGTCCACGTAGAACCACGCACCCTCCGTCACCGGGATTCATGGCTTCCTCTTATGGAGTTATTCTGTATTTCACGCGGGGTTTCGAACCCACAGAAATGAGAAGTGGAGTGGGTGATTCAAAGCCAGCGGCCTTAAACCATAACGCCATTGAGTCGCAGACTACAGAGTGCAGCTTTACTCTGGCTGCATGCTTACCAAAACATTCTTTCTTCACTATTTTGGCATCTGCTTGCTGACATGATGTGAAAATAATTTAGCATTGACCTGATTTATAATGTATCTATCAAAACGTGTTTCGGTCACTTGAAAGCAGTTTCCAGGTATTTGAGTTTTATATCCTTCAGGACGCCGTATATTTTATACGGGTCGATCGGTGCGATATCTGGAGAAATATCAGACCTGATGATACTGTAAATATTAGAAATGAATTATTAAGGATAAACTTTTCTAAATATGAGAGTCGAAAAGTCCAAAAAGTCATATTTTTATTTTTCGAAAGACTTTTTCAAATTGATAAAAAAACACGCTTTCTTTACATTTTTGTATTTTACTTTTTTTTATTGCAGCTGTCCTAACATGAGATCGCAGAAGTTCCGCAATTTAATGACATTTTTTATCTAAAACCTCAAAAGGGACGAGGTATTTCTGAAGAAACAAAAAACGCGCGAGAGACAATTTCATGAAAAATCCAGTTTAGTGAATTGCAGAGAACCTTACAAATACAGTAGCACTTCATTACATGACATTTTTTCAGTCTGCCAATTCAGTCGTTTATTCGATGAATTGATTTCAAACATGACGAGTAGGCTGACTTCTTAGTATAACGTGGGTGTAAAATGACTAATTCGGACTTATAGCCATGTTTTTTTCTAATTGCCACCCTTGTACATATAACCATTAACGTATGGTTAGGCATATTACATGAACATACTAATAAAAATATCCTTAACCTTTAGCCTGCTGGTGGCAAGTGAGTCTGCCTATGCGACCAGTGCAGACCAAGATCAGCCTGCATGTCCGTGCAGGCTAATCATGGTCTGCACTGTTCGCTATTCAGTCAGTAAATTTTCAGTGAACACCCCTTCGAATAATGAATGGTATTGCCAAAATTGAATTATGGACTAGTCCAAAATTTAGCAGGCTAAAGGTTAAACATATGACCAATACTTTCACTTTATAATGCACGTGCACATTCTCATCTGATGGTTTTAAGCGAGAAAATGTGTCTTTTAGTACAAAGTGACTAAACTAACACATTTCGTGACTAGACATTCAGTGCAGGGGCCAGATTCCATTTTTTCTTCACGAAAACATTGCAAATAATCGTCTTTGCAAAAGGTTGGTAAATACGCGATTTGAACTCATTTGTATGTCATAAATCATATAGTTTTGGTCTTAACTGAGCAGTATACTGTAATAAAAGTATTTTGCCGTTTTTATATTTTAAATATTCCTTTAATTATTTTAATCCGAACTTCAAAATTATTTATTCACCTCATGCGCATTTAAAAAACACTTATCTTTGAATTATTTTCTTAATAATTTGAAATGATAGCAGTTAAGTAATTGCATTTATATGACATTAAATACAGAGAAAAGTAATAACAATTACATTACTATGAGCTTTTAATGCAGTCGAGATAATTAAGATATGGAGAATTTCAAAATCTAAAAAATTAGTCATAGAATACATGACGTCACGAGAATCAGTCGGAATACTCAACTTTTATCCACTCATAAAAGTTGACTTGCATAACAGCAGGAACAGTGAGGGTAACATAAAATTTGCATGCACACTGTTATATAAGGCAATGCGACACAAACTGATTGACATGAAATTGGGCCTTGCTTCCAATCGCAAAACTATAATACAACGCTTTAATGCAATTTTGGAATAGCACACCTCTTTGGTCAACGACTGTTTTCCATCGTTAGGAAATCGTTGCTTTACAAATAAGTCAATGGGAAAATCCATAACAGTTTCTGACCATGTCTATTAACCAGGAATGTATGGTTTACGCCGTTTACCCGAAGAAAAAAAAATCTAGTATAAAAACCAGTATCTCGAACACGCCGATACCTAGATATTCCTAGGACATATTTTGCCAGTTTTTTCGTCTGCGAAAGCAGCGGAGGGTCAAGCGATGGAGACACTTCACTAAGTATTCGTTGGGTACAAAATGGCGTGCGCCGCTTCCGTAAGGCTCTCGTAGAGTTTTACAAGTACACTACATAATGTAATTTTTAAACTTGTTTAAGTTTTAAGGTCATTGCTATGGATTTATACTCCTTTGAAGCTTATTGAAGGTCAAGGTGACTCTACATACACTATTACTCGCTTTCCTACCGTAAGGCGTAAGCCAAATCACGTAACGGGCGTAAACTGGCAATCAAGTTGCCCAATATTGCCGTGGATGCAATCACGATCTCTTTTGTGTTTTATTTAATAGATCGGCCACACTGACCCTTTCTCTTTTATTGAAACTATGGCTTGATCGGGTATGCTTGCTCGCTGGCGCAAACTGGCTTAAATTTCTGGGTATGCGTGTGTAATACAGTCCTGGCAAAATCCACTTGAACCGAGTACAACATCCCGGCCACATCAAGTTACTGTTCTAATAACTCTATCATATCTCCTGGCTTTGTTGCTTTTGGTTAAAATATCGTGCGTTATGACAATTATCAGGATGCATGCTTGTTGGATGCAAATGGGAGAGAAGTTTTTTTGTATTTCTTCTTTTGCACATTTCGGCGCACCTCTGGTTTTACATCAAATAAAAAGATGGGTTTGCGGAAATATGCAAAAAAAAACCTATTCCATTATTTTCATTCAACCGAAGAAATGATTTAATGTAGAGATAAACTTTGCATGTGTCATAGGCTACAAGAAGTTTTTTTTTCATCCGGGCATTATTTGTTCGGGATTATTATGAATCATGAAAACAAAAAAAAAAAGATCAAAGATGTTGCGTGCAATAAAACAATAAAATCTAGGACCGGACACTCATTTATCCAGGTGTACAAATATTAGATAATGTGACAATATGTTATTGACAGGTTATATTACAAGAAAAAAAATATTTGTCTAATTAACAAATAAATAAAACCGCAAGAACGAATGAATAGTTACGAAACCGAGCAATACAAAATATCAAATTATTTGTAAATGTTTCAGGTTTTTTTTTTTCACATTACAAAAATTAAATTACGTAATCTTTTATTGGCACGCTAGATTCCGACACGGAATGAGAAATAAATCACAAAATAACACACCTTAGAACCGAGAATATAGTTACGATTGCACTGTTAATTAGAAAATAAAAAGTTTCCTATATTGTTCTAATTAACAAAATCCTTAAACCGCAGATTAAGCTAAAATTGTATTATTGAGCGTAGAAAAGTGCAAAATTACTTTAAAATACTGGGCGTCGGATGGGTCCCGGTGCAAAATTTGAAATTGAGTTGTCTCGGTTACAAACAACAGCCTGAGTCTGATTTTCGTTGATCTGATATGGAAAAAAATATCAATGAAAAAATTGTTTTTCGATGTCTGATTTCCCCGATTATGATGCTGTAAACTGGGTAACATTCATGATAGTTTTATTTTCGCAAATATCCGCAAATAATGCCACTCGCGAATTAAAACTATTCGCGAATATTAATCTACATCATGTCCTAAAGTTAAAAAACCCGCGTATCGCGAATTCTTAACATCGCGAATAAGTCTACTAACCATGAAATCCCAAAATAAAGTCTGCGCGAAAATTTCACATTCTACAGTAAACGCCATTCTTAACCCTTGCCCTGATTTATTTCTATAATGAGCTTGTCAATCTTTCAATTTGGAAAGTACCATTAACTGGGGTTAAAAATGGGTTCTTACAAAAAAAGATACTGACTGAATGGCGAACAGTGCAGATCTTGATCAGACTGCACGGATGTGCAGGCTGATCATGATATACACTGGTCGCAAAGGCAAAACCAATTTTGTCCAGCATGATAAGGGTTAAGTGTTGAGTGTGCAGCACACTGAATTGACCCCTCCCTGATTATATAAAGCTTGAATTAAAAAAGAAAATCCACGACTGCAATTCTCACATACGAATCCAAATTTTACACAAGAAGACTTTTTTCAGCCGCACTGTCAGCAAAAAGACATGATAAAAAAATACAAGAAGTACAGAGATGTCAGTTTAGTGTAAGTATAAAACGAATGGTTTCAGATCAACAAGTCCTTTTTTCATTTCCAGTCAATAATTTATCGTGTGAAAGCATAAACTCCCTTTTTTGCATATTGTTCGTTTCTGTGTTTTTTTTTATCATCATCTTTCTATTTTCTTCCATGCACTGAGAATAGAACCGCGGAATACAATCGTCACAGAACACTTGTCTGACCACTAATAACAAAGATCAAAATGGCCCGCTGCCATATCAGTTTTAACGCCATTTAAGCCTATAGCCTCGTTTTGGAGATCTATCTCAGAATGCAACATTGTCATTGGTCAGTTTAGAGAGTATGCGCAAAGGCAACCAATCAGAAGCTGGAATTCTGATACTGGTTCAAGCTCAGATATATTATGTGTACGCTTTTCTTTTTCAGTCTTCAAAAACAGAAAGAGTAATATTCCGTGAAAAAACTCAATCAACACATCTTTCTACAGGAAATATACAATATTCTTCTTATAGTGGTGTATCTCATCACGAGATACAGTCAACAGTCTGTCTAAATACATTTTGGTTTATTTATGAATACATCAACAGAAGCTGTGTGTGCATGAAGATTTACAATACTGAGGCCGTAAATAAAATGCATGTGTTTCGCAGATTTTATAAAGTGTATCACATGACTCTATATGAATTGCTGGTTTTTTTTTTCATCATCATCTTTCTATTTTCTTCCATGCTTGCGCTGTTGACCAGTCTTTAGATCATCACTATTTTTTTCGGACTGAAGCCAAAACTTGAAGAAAATATATGTGTTTTTTTTCTGATGTCATGTAATAAGATTCTTAATTGAATGGCTTGTCGGGTAATAGTTACTACATTGTATTTTCCCCCTGTCTTTCGGACTTGGGGCAATAGTTTTGACTATTAACCGGTACTAAGCCATTGAATAACTGTATAATATAAAGAATCAAACCTGAGCAAAAACTCTACTGCTAGTTTCACTGTCGATAACAACACTTGCTGTCTTGCTGTATATGTATATGTACCAGGGTTGAAATAAATGAAAAAAAAGTTGAGTTGAGTCTATTATAAACTGCGAATAAAGACAACTACTTTTCGGCTTCCCAAATCGTGGCTTTTGTATACAGGTTTGACGGTATTCTATGCAGTTGTATTAGTTCAGATGTATTAAGAAGAAATGCAGTTAAGGCAAAGTGAAGTCCTTACAGTACAGCTGCATTTCTTATACAGTCCTTGTAATTTTCCATGAATTACATAGGAACAGAAGTCGTATATCTAAAACACGAGGGTTCCACTGGACACTCGTGTTTACAAACGTCAGGGCGTGGTGTCATAGTGATTTTGACGTTGTTACATATAGAATATTACATGAGCGCTTTTAATACTACATTTATTAAACCAGTTAAATAAAATAATAAAATGGGAGGCTCTGGAGCATTTAAGTATTTTTGTCCAACGAGTTTAATAAAATCGTCGTGGAAAGACGTGTCGTGAAAGTGTAATTTTATTTTGAACATCTCGTCACCTCAACGCAACAAAGTCGTATCTTATTATAAATTTATATAGAGATACGACTTTGTTGCGTTGAGGTGACGATCTTCTGAAATATCGAAATTCCTTCTTTCTTTACCTGTCATGAAACAAATTAATTTGACTAACGTCTTCTTTACTTGAAACGACGTCAACGTCAAAATGTTATTACACTAACATTTTTTTTAAAGTATATTACCAAATTTATGTAATGGCTTTATTTCACCCCCGAGACGTCAAACATGTGAAGGAAATAATTATGGTTCTATTTATATAAAGTACACTGTGGTAATAGTCAAAGAGCAAAAAAAAAAAAAAAGAAATTAAAATAAAAACGACTGCTTGTGTTTCAGTAAAGGGATTTATCTTATAACCTTATTTTCAACATTTTATTATCCGATTTTCATTGTTTTCCAATTCTGTTTATATTTTCAAACTGCCTATTCTGATTATGTATGCTTCATGCAAACTCTTCTACGATAACTCATGTGCCAGCAAGATTATTAAAATACAAGCCAAATACTTTTTTTGCGACATTAAAAGAAAAAAAGTGTAAAACAGTACCATGCAGCAAGCAAAACAAGGCTGATTTCATTTGGCCTTCTCGTAAGAACAAGAGTGTATAAGCAAACTGCCAAACAGTGAATTAGAGAATGTGTCTGGATACTGTATTAATAGTCAAAACAGAATATACACGAATCTCGGGCCTGCCAGTGAAGAAACAAACATATAGAACCCACTTGTCAGCGGAATATAATGTTGATCTGACATGCTAAACATTTCGGACCACCCAAACCGGAAACAAATAAAGTTGTATAAAAACTAACTCCACACCTGAAGAGTCGATTAACGCATTATCACGTAATATCACGCGAGAATTGAAATAATGTGAGGATGGATTGGTGGTTAAGGGGAAAAAAGAGAGAATTTATTTGAAGACGTCTGATAAATCTAGATGGTATAAAACAAATTTTGTGTTTTTAAACATATAAAAAATTCATTGATACAATGGTGCATCTGTGTGTTCTTGGGTAAAGTGGAAACGTTTAAGTAATATAGAAGATTCTAAAATGATATAGCGAGGTTACCGTGAGCGTAATGACTTACCATCAAGTTAATTGTATGTAAGATGACAAAAATCTCGCAAGATGAGGTCATTCAACGCTTCCGTATTTTTTGATACGAGATACATATCTACAGGGCCAGTAGACACTTTGGTCTGTATGGGCTGTGGAGTTGTCTTTCCTAAATACTTTAATTCTAAAGGAATGGTTGTGTTTTTTAAGTGTGTGAAGTTGGCGAGCAGTTTGACATTGGACATTGGATAAGAGATCTCGGTAGTAGCCTCCATTCATAAACTGTACACGTGGATTCCGTGATCCTCGCGCGCCCTGCGAACTCGTCCAATCAAAACCGAGTAAATACAAACCTAGATACGTCTAAAGTAAACAGCAAAAATTACGTGTCATACAATTTAGAAGCAATGTTTCTCAACTTCTATTTTTGTTTTTGCTTTTTATTCCTTTTCGCTAATGAAATCTGACATTATATAATTGATGTTCTTCATCGTATAATACCAATTTCTCTTTTTAAAATGTGTTCTTGTTTTGATCATTTCCCCTTCAGAACAGTAAACATGCATATTACCATGAACTTTATCATTTGTATATGTATTTGTTCACATGTATTTACACCATGTAAACTGTGACCCTGAATAAAAGTATTGACTTGACTTGACTTGCTAGATAGGTAGATATATCTTTCATTCCACCATAAGATGAGAAATTCGATTTCAGAACGACATTGGACTTTCGCCAACTTCACACACTTTATCTTTTTATATCAATACATACATACTCACTGGTTCACATAAGATTTTTTTTCAACAGTTATTCCGTGGATCCATACAAGTTAAATCTTGGTTTATCTATTTAGATGTAAATAAAATATTTGTTATAAAATGTAGGATGTAGTTTCGTAAAATCCTTTAATAAGAATGGTGATATGCATCTTGTATGTTATTTTCTATGTTTTATATATGTATGTATGCGTGTGAAAGAGACTCAAATAAACAAATGAATAAAGATATATTCTTGTCTACGCTCATACGGGAAAATTCGCTACGTTCGTATTTTAATCAGTAAATTGTAAACTGGCTTTTATGCTACGGAGGATACAGAACTAGTCGATGTTTCACGATTGTTAACAATGTCCAGGACAATATGGGACATATTTGACTTGTACCCAGCTCGGTTTCAGCTACCGTCTCGCCCAGTGTGTTTTTCGGCTGGATTATCGTCCAAATGTATATAATTGTTTCGGAATAGTACAGAAAAATGTTAATTACCTTAATATTAAGAACATTATACTAATGCTTATTGATAAATAAATATTTTCTTCTTCTTTTCTTTCTTTAAGTTTTACCTTCATTCTTCTTTTTTTCTTTTTTCATGTTTATGTTCTCCATTTTCATTTTTCTCCTTTTGTCTTATGTTTTTTACCTTTCATTTGTTTCTCGTTATTTTTTTTCTCTTACATTTCTTTTTTTCTTATTCTTTTCCTCAAACAACAATTTATAACTCCCGAATGAATTTGTATATCTGTTGCAATGTTTACGATATCAAACATCATGGATATAAAATTTGGACGGAATTATCAAGAAGTATGCAATAAAATGACGATTTATAATTAAGAAGTTATTGTTACAATTAAGCCTTCAGCTTCTCGCGTTTATGAGATTATCCGAGACTTGAAACCATCCATATGTTCCTTGTTGCAAGAGAAATAACTTTTATGACTTATGGCGCCAAAAACGGAGTTTGGAATAAATATTGTGTTAAAGATACAAGACAATTTCAAGAGCGTGCAGTGTGAATTTATTGAAAAACCTGCAACTCAATAGTTAAAATTATTTGCCCGATGTCCGAAGGAACGAGAACTGATAGTTTCGAGTACTGACCGGGAAGTCGTTCACTAAAGTGTTACATTACAAATAAAAACTAACCTTTTACTATTTTATGAATGTTGTATTTGTACGTTCAAATTGTTATTAAAGTTCTTTCTTTTAGTTTTATAAGAGAACTGATTTCAAGATAAAGCCATAGACAAAATATTACTGTTTTGTTTATTCTTTACAAGTCATGATAATTTGATATCATTTCTCATTGCGAACGTGCAAAAATTAATGTAGCAAATATCAAATATCTCATAGGCTGCTGTTATGCTAACTAGGTGTAAAAGAACCCATCTATATACAAACAGTAATTAAACTGCATTTAAAATCTGTGGTCAAAACGGCGGAAACACATTTGGGGAAAAATCTAAACATTTGTTCTTGATACATTCTATATATAGTATAGTTTATAGTTATAGTTTGTAACCTAATAAATAAAAGGAAAATTGATCATTATAATGTCAAATTGGAGTCATTCTTTTCTGACCATTTTTTTTTCTTTTTCTTTTTAATAAACCGACTCAATTTGCAGTACTGTATACTGGTCTTGGTTTAAAGACCCCGATAGCGCGGGTTTATGGAATTGTTAAACTGGGCAACGCAGATCACAGAATATTATGAAGTTTTTAATACAATTTATTACCTAGACAGTCTAACAAAATATGTCTTTTTCTGAAATTTTAGTATTTTGGAAGGGCAAAGGGCCAACAAAATTCAAATTTTATCTGCAGGAAGAAATATAATTATCTTTAAATATCACACGCTATTACATTTAACCGTCTGCAAAAGAGGCTGCACAAACGTAAGAAAACCATTACGATATGACACAATAATACTTTAATTGGATTGTTGCGTTTGTTTTGTGAATAAAAAATGACGAGAAGGCGCCTTTGATATAGGGAGTGATACTTCAAATTTGTCCGTATCATATCCCTAATGTCGGCAATTAACATGGGTGTCTCTCACTTTTCACGGATTCATTGTTTCTTTCTAAACAGTTTCCTCAGCTCTATGGATGGAGGTATTGTTAGAGAAGGCTAAGGAGTCTAGAAAATAAGTAATGAGTTACGGCCTTCTGGCGTTTACGGTAAATAAAATGACGGTGCAGAATGGTGTAATTGCCCTTCGCAGTAAAGTATATGTTTAAAAAACAGACTTCAAGAAAACAAAAACAATGTGTGTTTTTTGATTCCCTCTTGCTTTTAAATAATTTACAATGTAACAGAAATACCAATGATGACGATATGATGATGACGCTGTCACTAAGGATGGTGATGATGATGATGATGATGATGATGATGATGACAGTGATAACGATAATAGTAATACAAATAATTATTGTTATAACAGAACCAAACAGACTAGACTATTTGAAAATACAGCATTTTCGTAATTAACTGATAGTTCAAAAACAGCAGCAAGCAAACTCAGTCTTCCCTTTTAGAGTTTCATTTACCGAGCTCGACCAATTTTACTTGATTGGCCAGTTGACAAGAAACTGACATTTGGTTAGCCTCAATGGAACATTTGTCGGTGACATGTGAACTTGAAATAGTGATAATCATCTTGTGGACTCACAAACACACAACAAAATACCCCACCCAATGAGTATCATATACTATTATTCCGTGCTGAAGGATACTTTATAGGGCTTATGTTGGGTCGGGTTTATGTTGTGGTGTAAACTGCTACCGGTCTGAAATCATTCAATCTGGGTTAATAGCATTAAAATGATATTTGAAAATTTGGCAAAAACACCATATGTGCGATTGTGACAATTTTTGCACGAATTAAATGAAAGGTAATATCGTTGTCGTCTTTCAGAATATATTATGATTTTATATTGCTGGATTGTTTTGCAGGATGTTGCCGAATGAGTAATAAAAGGTATTGTCTTTCAATATCTTAAATCCTGTCTTTGTATTATGTAACACTAGAATTCTTTCTAATGACTTATTTAGCAAAAGGTGATAAGTACAAATATAATATAATACAAAGATTTCAAGGGTATACCATTCAAAGGTGTAGATAAAAATCTTCCCACGATCCGAAAATTAGCTATTTGTTTAACAGAAATTTGAATTGTCATTGATAAAAGTCACATTATGTAGAAAATTTATATTACATTAATGATATAAAATGAAGACACCTAACACTTTTGAAAATCAACCCCGTCTTCATTGAATACAGTGAAACCATAGTTGAACCAATCCCACTTGACGTTTAGAATGGGAATGGTTTAAAGATTCTGCGACTGTTGATGAGGATTTTATTCCTGTCGACCCTTTACTGCAGTAAGCCTTTAATACAAAACAATGTACATGTATACAATTAATGTAGAAACGAGCTTTAAATGTGATCAGTTTTGGGAAAAGATAAATATAATTATATATTTATGACAATAATGGCCGATTTTTCGTTACTACCTTTAGAGTAAAATTTCACTACATTTTATACGCGTTGTTACAGTTATATGGTGAAAATGAAATTCAGCTAGCGTCACACTATGATTACATAATTTACATAATTTACATAACAGGTTCCTTCTATTGATGGGGTTCACTTTCTAAATTAATTGAATTCAATATTAATCGAACTAGGTGTTTTCTAAGATCAGCAATACTTATACAGTGTAAGAACTTACCATAATACTCTGTATAGTTAGTTTATACTAATTTGTTTTAGCTCGATTGTGATGAAAGCTTCAAACTTATATGAACCACTCTCGAGTCCGCTTCCTGGAAAAACCAGTACTGGTGTCATATGAGAAGTCATAGTCGTGACCCCAGTGGGGCTCGACCCCACAACCCCTGGATTGACACCTTATCCACTAGACCACCGCTCCCCTTTCAGGTAGACTATACCAAGCCAGAACAAAATGCTCGTCAGTCGTGTTTAATTATTTCAAAATCCTGCGAGGAAAAAAAATAAGCGCACTAAAGTAGCAACATTTATTATAATAGATAGAAAAAAACATTTCTTTTAGAAATCAAATGTATCATTTACATACTACACGACAGAAATTAACCTAATATCATAGAGGATGGGACTTTTATATACGTAATTTGATGTACTTTATACTTTACCCCAAAAACTTAATAATCATTTATTTTCATAACAAATATGTCTAGTGTATCTATATATTAAACGTTAATAAAACCTAGCCTTTAGTAATTTGTCACTAAATTTCTTCAAAAGATTATGTTGACAGAGCTTGATATTATATTTCACCACGTATTCTTAACATTGAATGAGTAAATTAAGATTTTTTACTTTTATCAGTATCTTTCATCAAAAATACACAGGTGTTCCATAAAGACAACGTAGCCGTGAAAATCGCTGCAATTCACAGGTGATTTGAATTTTTACGATTGCTATTTACTATAAACTATTTTCAATACCTTCTCTGACAGCATATAATTCTATTAAGATGTATGTTTGACTGCAACGGCCTTTATGAGCGTTGAAATGGGCGGAGGCAGTAATTGATAAGGCATAATTCTGCGGGTACAAAATAGATACATTGTTTAACAAAATGCGACGGACATTAATTTCAAATCTTTGATTAAGGGTTAGTATTGACAACTATAACAGGCTGTAAAATAGCAGCCCATTTCACATTTACGCCTTAGTGAGCCCCGCTCGTACTTGTTACATACAGCCGGGCGCTCATGTGATCACATCACCCTAATTTAGTAAATTTTATTACAAAATGCATGCGTTATGAACTCAAATTTATAGAAAGACAGAAATCTATAAAGTAAAGCTGTATGTAGAGAGCTAAAAATGTGGTCATAACATGCACTGAAATATCTCAAAAGGAACTGAAAATGTATCTAAATAACCAAAAGTATGGTCTTTATATATGCAGGTAGACGTCATAAAATCCAAATGTTCAAATCTACATGAAACTAGCGACCTTTCAGTAGGGTCAGATGTCTAGTCTTCATGGGTGGTTTTAGTACATATCTGACTATGGCGTGCCTTTTAAACACACTAGTGGACAATGGTCTAGTGGCAATACACTTGACTGTCAACCCAGAGGTACGATGTTCGAATCCCGGTTCAGGCACTGAAATGCTCTTGAGTGTCTCCTACCTTCCTTAGAAACCAGTACTGGTTCTTCCCAGGAAATGCGGCCCGATGAAACGGTATTATACACAGGGAAAGCTAAAGAACCAGACTGTCTATTCGCAAAAGAACCAGGCTAAGATAGCCGGACGGGTCTGCATCTAAATGATTTCTCTCATCGCAATTATTTGCTCAAAGACAAGGAAAACGTAAATTGTTATTATTTTGCTGCAGTCTCTACTTAAGATATCTTCATGTATTAATATAATGTGTAACATCGCCACGTTTTCAACTTAAACAACCTGTTTTCAGGCGTTCTGCGGCTGTACCCATGTCCCTGATTGGCTTCATTTTCAGAAATCGTCCGGAAGTACCTTCATCTTTGAGATTCACAGCAGTTGTTACTCTGAAGAAAAAGAAAAAACTTCATCTGTAGGGATATATTTGTTCTAACAGCATTTACACTGTATTTACTAGCAGTGGTTTCCAGCTGTGGTTACACTGTACTTACCTGCTCTGGTTACTCTGTATTTACTAGCTGTGGTTACTAGCTGTGGTTACACTGTATTTACTAGCTCTGGTTACACTATATTTACTAGGTGTGGTTACTAGCTGTGGTGACACTGTATTTACTAGATGTGGTTACACTGTATTTACTAGCTGTGCTTACACTGTATTTACTAGATGTGGTTACACTGTATTTACTAGCTGTGCTTACACTGTATTTACTAGATGTGGTTACACTGTATTTACTAGCTGTGGTTACACTGTTTTTACTAGATGTTTATACTGTACTTACTAGCTGTGCTTACTAGATGTGGTTACACTGTTTTTACTAGATGTTTATACTGTACTTACTAGCTGTGCTTACTAGCTCTGGTTACACTGTATTTACTTGCTGTGGTTATACCGTTTTTACTAGCTGTGGTTACACTGTATTTACTAGCTGTGGTTATACCATATTTACCAGCTGTGGTTACACCGTATTTACTAGCTGTGGTTACTAGATGTGGTTACACTGTATTTACTAGCTGTGGTTACACATTATTTACTAGCAGCCGTGGTTACACTGTATTTACAACAGCGGTTACACTTACATTGTATTGACTAACAGCGGTTGCACTGTATTGACTATCAGCTAGCAGCCGTTACACTGTATTTACTAGCAGCCGTGGTTACACTGTATTTACAACAGCGGTTACACATACACTGTATTGACTCACAGCATTTGCACTGCATTTACAACAGCGGTTACACATACACTGTATTGACTAACAGCAGTTGCACTGTGCTGACTATCAGCTAGCAGCCGTTACACTGTATTTACTAGCAGCCGTGGTTACACTGTATTTACAACAGCGGTTACACTTACACTGTACTGACTAACAGCGGTTGCACTGCACTGACTATCAGCTAGCAGCCGTTACACTGTATTTACTAGCAGCCTTGGTTACACTGTATTTACAACAGCGGTTACACTTACCCTGTACTGACTAACAGCGGTTGCACTGTATTGACTATCAGCTAGCAGCCGTTACACTGTATTTACTAGCAGCCGTGGTTACACTGTATTTACAGCAGCGGTTACACTTACACTGTATTGACTAACAGAGAGTTGCACTGTACTGACTATCAGCTAGCAGCCGCTACACTGTATTTACTAGCAGCCGTTACACTGTATTTACAGCAGCGGTTACACTTACACTGTACTGACTAACAGCGGTTGCACTGTACTGACTATCAGCTAGCAGCTGTTACACTGTATTTACTAGCAGCCGTTACACTGTATTTACAGCAGCGGTTACACTTACACTGTACTTACTGTCAGCGGTTACACTGTATTGAATATCAGCTAGCAGCCGTTACACTGTATTTACTACGTTACACTGTATTTACAAGCAGCCGTTACACTGTATTTACTAGCAGCCGTTACAATGTATTTACTAGCAGCCGTTACACTGTATTTACAAGCAGCCGTTACAATGTATTTACTAGCAGCCGTTACAATGTATTTACTAGCAGCCGTTACACTGTATTTACTAGCAGCCGTTACACAGTATTTACAAGCAGCCGTTACAATGTATTTACTAGCAGCCGTTACACTGTATTTACAAGCAGCCGTTACAATGTATTTACTAGCAGCCGTTACACTGTATTTACTAGCAGCCGTTACACTGTATTTACTAGCAGCCGTTACACTGTATTTACTAGCAGCCGTTACACAGTATTTACTAGCAGCCGTTACAATGTATTTACTAGCAGCCGTTACACTGTATCTATAAGCAGCGGGTACACTTAAACTCATAGACGGAGAATACCGAAACAGCATACGGAGAGAGAATACGTTCTTTACCTATTGTCATTACCATTATCATTGAAACAATGACTAAGATTGATTACAATTTATTGCTAAACAGACAAAGGCTATGATCGATACTGTATTATAAAAGCTAGTAAAAGTGACTCTGTCCAACACAATAAAGTGGAACAGTATTACATTTCAACAATTAAACAAACACAAAAACATGTTTTATACATGTAAAATTTAACACATAAAAAATCAAGAATAGTATTAAAATCACTTGGAATCTGTGTTTAATTTCTGTTGCCAATGGAATATGTAAAGGTAAGTCCGATATTGCTTCCAATTACTTTGTGCTACCCTTAATGTAAGGAACTATAAATGTTAAATGTATACAAAACGAAAACTAAGCAAACATGGCCCGTTTTATACATTAACGTAATGAAGTGTATAGTAGAATATGCCAAAGAAACTTAAATTTTGCAAATATAAAGTTTTCTGCCAGGCTTGTTGCTGTAAACTGAACGTCTGTATAATAAAAGTAATTCATTTAGTCTGACTTGTTATGTAAAAATTGATTTGTGTGTATGTGATTTGATTTTTTTCTGGGATTCCAAAAAACCTGATTTATACTTTCATTCAAAATCAATATTCTGTATTTTTCAGACCATTATAATCAGCATTGTTATATCAGAATGTGTCTTTAAACCTGCAGTGGCACAGAGATTTGAACCTAGACGTAAGGATCTTTAATATGATACTCTTAAAACGTTTGATCTCATTTATGACGAAATAAGACGAATTATTACTTAATAAAAAATGTTTTTTTCGCTATTTTATCTATGGCACCAAATATGTAACAGTTTAATATCAGCATCGTATAGAATTAATTGTAATAAAACAATGTTTCCGAAACAAATGCCTGTTGTTTGTATTTGGCATTCATTTAGAAATTCAACGAAAGATCCGTGAGTACTGCTCACTGCTCACCGAACATTATACTCAGTGAGTACTATTTATAGAACAGTACTGAGTGAGTGAATACTCAATTGATACTTGTGATAAGTATAACAAAACTCAACGAATGCTACTCATCAAAATGAATACTATATAGCGAGAACTACCTATAGGACGGCATAATTATCAAGTGAGTAATTTTCACAGAATAATACTGTAAAATAAATTGTTTGCATTTTCTTAGTGGAAGTGACTGGTTGTACAAAAAGCCGGCTCAATGTTACAATACGTGACGCAGCGGATGGTGGGATCGTCTATATCGAAGGTCCAAGTACAACATGCAGTCAGTTCACACAACCGCGTGTGTCCGAGCATGTCTTTGACGTCCGTGCGTGTGCAATAAACTGGGTAAGATGCTAATATATTACCTAAACTGGAACCAGGAATAAAACCCAAATGAACCTTGTATCAACGATTTCGATTACTGAGGTTACTTATAAGGATGTTGACTGCTTTAAATAGAACATTATAGACTATCAATTTTAAGGTTGTGGGCTTGTTGTGGCAATCAGACAAAACCAAATTATTGGACAGATCAAAACTGATGTTAAGGATCATTCCTTTGAGGCCACCCCCTCGGGTAAATTTTCATTTTGGAAAAATTATACCTGACAGACCATATTCATAGCATATATACATGTATACGGAATTGTTCCGAAGAAGTAGCAGATACTTTCTATAAAGGTGACCTTGTTTGGTAATATGTATTTTGTCTTACAACACATGAACTTCGACTGTCCATATTCTGCTTTATAGAAAATATCAAACTTCTTTATCAAACACAGTTTACCTCTAAATTTTTTTGTTGTTGTGTGTCTAACATACTTATCTAGGTACTCCGGGCAATGAAAACTAGTTAACTTTTATATTTGTTTAACATTGCATTTTTTTTTTTTCATTTTGACAGCTTTACTTTTACTTTGCATTTTTTAAAATGTTTATGGTTGGTAACACTTCTTACTCCTGGAGTACCTGGAGAAATATGTTAGACACACAATAATCGTAAAAGAAATGACAAAAAGAAGCTTGATATATTTTACAAAATAGAATGTGAACAGCCAAAGTTCATGTGACCATAGCACAAAATGTGTTGATTAAAAGAAAATAACCTGTCTTGAAAGTTTCTTCTACTTATTATTAACAGTTTGATATGTTCTTTATGATAAACCAAGGCCTATATATGTGTGGCGTAAAAAATAAAGCAAACATTCACCCGAGGGGAGGTTTCCAAAGGCTTTACAAGAACCTTAAGATCATACCACTGTTTCTGTTTTTACACTAATTTCATATCTTAGAAGAAATTGCTTACCGTATATGTTTATTTACTATTTGTTTATAAATATGTTTATATGTTTTTTACTTTAGAGTGAAACGTTTAGGGTTATAGTTCAAAGACACCCGCTATACCAGACTGGTGCGGATAAACGCTTTCCTGTCACGTGTATACCAGACACTAGTGACATAAATGTTGGCAGTCGTCTGGTGAATATAAATGTTTTGTAAGTACTTAAATTCAGTCGAAAATGAATGTACTTAAACATGTGCATGCATTCTTGCATCCAAATTTGACTTCCGTCAAAGCTGTAGTTTCGTATCGCGGTTTGCTGCAATACCGAAAATACGGATTCACTTCACATTGAAATTCGATAGATAGAAATGATGTATTTACATATTATAATTAACAGTTTTAGGGGGCTGTGATCTTGTGGTGAAGGTGTCGGCCGCTCAACCCGGAGGCCGTGGGTTTGAGCCCCATTGGAGTCACGGCCATTCCTTCTCATATGATACCAGTACTGGGTTTTCCAGGAAGATGACTCGAGGGTGGTTCAAATAAGCCTTAAACTTTCATCATAGTCGAGCCAAAATAGATTTGTATAAATGAAATAACAAGTGATATTGTTATCAATAAAAATCATTATTGTCATTATCTATGTAGGTGAGCAATTCGTCTGCTGTTTCTTTAAAGTACTAGTTATTAATACAAAAACCAATTTGATCTTGTTGTGTTTTAATTCACAAATACATGATAAGGGTAATATCGTGATATTCAAACTTCAGTAGTGAATGAAAACAACATTCTGGTGGAAAAATCGACTTCTTCAAATTAATCACAATAAAAATGTCTGAAACCCAAGAGGAAGTTAAAACCCATAGCGGTAAGGGACACGTGATTCGCAGCCTGGGTCTGTAACTACGGAGTCCGCTCTTTTCTTTTCGGGATAATTTTCCTTACTGTTTTTACACATGCTAAATTTCATTATAATATTGATTTTTGCCTCTCTGGTGCTTAAATCGTGTTATTTTTAGTCACAGAACTTCTTTATTACTTACAGAGACAAGGAGGATGAAGAAGGAATAACTAAAACCATACGTCCTACAGCCACAATGTATCTATACCGAGACGGTGTTGATGTAAATGGTAAAACAGTAAAACTCACGGACGAGCTTACTATGATAATACAACTAGATAACGACCATGCTAGTAAGTAAATGTTTATGTTTATGTTTTCAGAATACAGAAAGTATGAGTCTTCAGATCCAACCTATTCACAATCCGCTCTCCCCGTAAGTATTCTCTGCTGCACTCTAAATATATTATATACCTATATAAATTCTGTAAAAAAAATCGGCTTGTATTTCACTATTGAATATGAACAGGCAGAAAAAAATTCCGTATAGTACCTTTTAAATTCCGTATTGTACATTTTGTTTTGTATGTTGCGGGACTACTTTCATTAATATGCATGACCTGACACAGTTCTATAAATAGCACACATAAAAACTTCACTTCGTTCCATTTTGATATCGATAAACTTTGAAGATTTCGTTCTATAGCAAAACAACAAACAAAAAAGTAAAGGTATATAATAAAAGGGTCATTATAACAGTAGTTCGATCTGGGACATTGTATTCGGCTTCCTGCGCGCCTCGTGAGATCCGATCTGGCAAAAATCCACTCGAGCCGAATACAGCATCACAGATCGAACTACTGTTGTCATAACCCTATTATATCTCCATGTTGTAAAGAATAATACTAATGCAAAGAAAGCAAGGAGAACCGTGATTTTATTTATTTTGCTAGAAATAGTGACACAGATGGAATTTTTAAATATTGGTTGCAAATTTTGAAGGCAGGCAAATGAGATACATCGGTATAGCTAGACATAAATTGTTTTTATGGTAGAGTTATAAAGCTTAATAAAACATGTACAAAGTCGGTGACTTAGAGATGTATTGCAAAACTGTACAAATGCATTATATACTATAATTTAGTATGTATACACGTACTGCCAACATTGAGGCAATCTCAAACATCATATATCAAAGCATATAATATCATCAGTAAGGGTGCAATGCTGTGATGTAAAATTGCGGACTTACCTGTCATTGATTAAAA
Source organism: Mercenaria mercenaria (assembly GCF_021730395.1). Taxonomy (NCBI): domain Eukaryota; kingdom Metazoa; phylum Mollusca; class Bivalvia; order Venerida; family Veneridae; genus Mercenaria; species Mercenaria mercenaria. Next base: position 32,840,183 of record NC_069366.1, on the reverse strand, counting down.
TATTTGAAGACTACTTACAAGTGGCAAAGACTTTTGCAATCATTAATGTATCGTGATAAACGTGCATAATTATACCATATTTTATGTTTTTCCTGTTGAGAAGCCACTAATGTATTAATTTATTAGTAACCAGATGAAACATGTGTATATGTTTTTTATTGTTTTTTTCTTTCAAAAGATGACTTTGACATACAGGCAATAGAATGTTACGCCGATAACATCCAGACCATAGCAGATAGGTAGGTACAATTTAGATATAGATCTAATCCTTGTTACTTTCATTTTCCTGGGAATGTAAAGGTATTTAATTTTATATGAGCCGCGCCATGAGAAAACCAACATAGTGGCTTTGCGACCAGCATGGATCCAGACCAGCCTGCGCATCCGCGCAGTCTGGTCAGGATCCATGCTGTTCGCTAACGGTTTCTTTAATTGCAATAGGTTTTGAAAGCGAACAGTATGGATCCTGACCGCGCAGGCTGGTCTGGATCCATGCTGGTCGCAAACGCACAATGTTGGTTTTCTCGTGGCGCGGCTCATATTGTTTCAACATCGACTAGAAGCTACTGGGTCATACTTTGATACTTTGTAAGCCATGTTATCATAAAGGGGTAAGATTTTTCCATAGAACTAAATAAAACAAGTTTTCTTACATGCAGCTAGAGATGAACTTTCCGGACAGAAGTGAGCCAATCATAAAATACTAATATTACAACGTATGTTTAAGTCATAAACTCATATGGAAATGAGAGAAAACGTGTGTATTTTATAATAGCAACTTTATAAAATTATCACTTTATTCTTATACCATCGTATCTGCAACAATTACAGATGCCCTGTAGACGAAAATCTGTTTCCAAAGTTCACAAGTGTTGTTCAAGGGAAACTGCAAGCTAAGTTTGGTGTGTTTCGGCCTACACAGCTAGACGATGGAACGGTCAATATAGAATTTACTTGTACCTTACAAGTTTTTCTTGGGCAACATATTCCGGTAATACCTAGCTGTTTATTGTTGTTCTTGCTGTTATTGCTGTTGTCGTTATTATTGCTGTTGTTGTTATTATTATTGTTGTTGTTGTTTTTGTTTATTTTATTTTAGAAATTGCAACAAGCGCTTGAGGTGTTGAAAAGAAGTGTTACATATCCGTTTATTCAGACACATACCGTGACAGGAGTATGTTTTACTCGACTATATGCTTCAGTTAATACGCCTAGGGATCAACGCGTTTTGAAGTCTCCCGATTTTTTTCTTCTTTTCAGACAGCCTGTGGTGGAAACGTGGGTCTACATGCAGTACGCAAGCGCAAACTTCAAGCAGCCAACAAGAAAATTGACAAGATTTTTGTTGGAAATTCAGTGCTTGTAAACACTGAGGATATTGCAACAGAAAGTATGGATATAACAATTTTACTTTTTATTAAATCTAAACCAGAAAATTTTATTTTTCGAAATGCTTGTGAATTCCACTTCAGCATGTTTTTCTTTAGAAAGTAGGTACTCCATCTGTCAGCGTTGCTATGGCGTTTCAATCAAATATTTATATCGACATGGTGTGATTTTTGACAAGAAAAAACATTGTGAATATGACAATTTTTCGGGATGTGAAGTTATAATTTTTTAGCAATTGAAATTAGTTTATTTTAGGTCATAGAATATTTATCGATATTGAAGAGTCTACTTCGAGTTTGCTATGTTTTTGAAGATTAATATTTCTTGACAACCCATTCTAATTGCATACCGCAGAATTTGCATAAATTTTATTACAATTTCAATAATAGCTAATTACGACTTTTTTAAAACTGTACTGTACCTATACTTTCAGAAAAATCAAATTGTGTTGACACAATATTAAACACTTTAAAACAAGATACTGCGAATGAAGATACAGTTTTTTATGGTCATCTCCAAAATCATTCAATGAATCACCAGTAGTGCAGATATGAACATAACGCCCTTTAATGTTGAATTATTTTCTCCTAGACATACGCCAAACATTTGCCTATGCTTGTGAAAGTTTGTGGTTTTCTTTCTTTTCGCAGAAATGTTCACTATGAGTGCCAAAGCCTGCACGAAAGAGACCTTATATGTTGGAATCATTGCCCTATTTGCGGTGTCCTTTCTTGTAACGCTCATTTTATGTCTTTGTACGCGCAGAAAACTTAGGGCTGAACGTAAACTTCGAGCTCTCCAGAGGAATGAAATAAATAATGACTTTGAAGACTGACATCAGAATTTCCGGAAAGAAAGAACACATTGGTGACCTCCAGGTTTTCTGAAAACAAGATGAAGGGAACTAACTAGTCAGACAACAGACTGATCCAATAATTAGACTGTATTATGGTTATGACAATCGAGTTGTAAAAAAAACTGAGCTGTGGTTGTCTGCATCGTATGTGAAGAATTATAGAGATGCAAGAAACTACAAAGAGCGGCATGCCATAAAATGGATTATATAGATGCTATTCATACAAGTAAATCAAACGAACAGAATCAAGAGAATGGGTACTTACGGCCCTTCATCGAAAATAATCTCAACTGCGCGAAAACTTGTGATTCGATTTCTCCTCGATCCATGCATTTCATTTCCATGTTTTTCATATGATGTAATACTATATTTACTTATATATATAATTAACCATGATTTTTCATTGTCATTTCATTGCTGTTACGAATACAAGCAGACAGGTAATTGTGCACTTGCTGTCTTTTGATTATTGTACAAATATCATATCTTCTTCGGAAATACTGAAATCTCTGATTCAAATTTACGAACTGTCAAAGGCTGTATTCTATTTTATCCCTTTCTTCCAGACGATTTTTCTTTACACGCGAGTCCACGACTTCTTTAGGAGATTTTCTCTTGTAAGATCAACAACAAATTACCTATTTGACGCCACTTGTCATACTTCCGCCGTGTCAGAGCCATCCCGGAGACGCTTGATAAATGTTCTCTCGTGGTTAAACGGGCGCTTGATTGTTGATGTATAGCCAAACAAGGCTTCAGTGACATAAAGAGACATAAATGAGAGGAAAAATTGCAGTCATAATCATACACTGAATTATTGCCGGAGACCCAGGCCGTTATAATTCAGGGAAAATTGTGGCCCTCGCACGTCTTTGAGTCTCGTACAAACTATTTTACTGATACATAAATAGGCCCGAAGAGATGAAGAAACGATATGAATTTATGCAAATTGTTGATAGTTGCCTTTGTCTTACGGTGGTTAAGGAGGCTTTATGGTGTTTAAGACATGACGTTTGTCTGTTAATAGTACATAATAACTGGTTAATAACGGCGCTATTTCATACCGCGTGTCGTACAGATATAATGGAGTAAATACCATAAATAAATCCTTAATCACCAAAAGTTAGCAATTCCATAGATAATAAAAGGAACAATAAATGGGAAATTCTTGAATACTTATGATACATAATGAACGATAATAAACGCTGTTATAAGATCAAATAATTTACTTCCACGGCAAACTACCTAAATGCGAATAGACAGTATTTCTAGTAATTCTTCCGAGGTAAATGGTTCATCAATATAATTTAGAATGTCAAAATCCTTTTTCAAATGCGAAAATTGAGTCATAAATATTCAACATCTTAAACTGTATTCTTATGTCTGCGTTCTTTAAGTTGAAATTGAATATAAGGGAACATTTTCAAATTTGAGCCGCGCCATGAGAAAATCAACATAGTGGCTTTGCGACCAGCATGGATCCAGACCAGCCTGCGCATCCGCGCAGTCTGGTCAGGATCCATGCTGTTCGCTTTCAAAGCCTATTGGAATTAGAGAAACTGTTAGCGAACAGCATGGATCCTGACCAGACTGCGCGGATGCGCAGGTTGGTCTGGATCCACGCTGGTCGCAAACCCACTATGTTGGTTTTCTCATGGCGCGGCTCATTTCTTTTTTATTCTTCACCACTTCGGTAGCAAATGCATTCCAAGTTTCACTGATATGTACAAAAGCTTTAAAGGGACTAACCCACACATTTTAGACGAAAAAAAAACACTCTCAAATATCCATAAAAGTGAGTGAGAAAGTGGCTAGTGGTACAAACTTATTGACATAAGATATTTGCAAGATATTCTTATAAATAACCAAAGATACTGTCCAGAAGGTAGTAAACCGTTGCAACGCTTTTGAAATACATGTACTGCAGAAAATTTGCATTATTTCTGCATTTTTACCAAATATCTACCTTTTATTATCACCCGCTTAATTATTTTTTATTCTCATATATACACTTTATGCCAACCTTGATGGAGATGAACATGTTGAAAAAATTCACCTTAACTGTGGGCGAATAGCTTTAATATAAGGAATGCAATGAGGATCAGAGCTATCATTTAGGTATGAATTATATTTGACATGTTTAAATTTCTGAAAGTTTACACTGGGTATGTTTGAATTATTCGGGAGCCTCAACGTGCATTTTAAACACAAGCAATATCTTTTACCAAAAGTCGTTCTTAAAAAGGCACAAAAGATGACTGTTGGAACAACAAATGTTCAAGCACCGCATCACGCCGGACGCCTTCCGCTTGAAAAGCACATAAATGACCCGTGGATAATACGCTTAGAAGAACACAGTCGGTGAAATATTTCAATAAATTATCGTAACAAAAAATAACGACATGCATTTTAAAAGACCAGGAATCGTTATTTTAAGAAAAGCTCTGCTGCCGCTTCCACAGCTTGGTAACATATGAATGTTTTAAAGATACATCAAGCTTAAATTAGTATATCTCTCCGTGACTCATCTAATATATCATTGAAATCAAACGATGATATCTGAGGTGATCAAAATGAATGGTCCAAGAATGCTAGCGGAAAAACGACCAATTATTCATTGAAACAACTAAAAATTGAATTGATTTGACAAAATTCACAGCGATAAATCGTCCTTTTTTTTCTGATAAGTTTATGCTAAACTGTTACAATTCAGAATGCCCAGAGTTGCTTATCCCTTTGTATAAAAACTGCTTTCAAAATAATGACGCATGAAAACGGTTATTAGATTGTGTATCAGACTTAATCAAAGTTATTCGCGTCCTCTTTTGGCAAATAATATACATAACATCAAATGGCGTCTTATCAACTTTGACAATTTAACAGATAGGCACTTGATCAAATTTTATATAAAGGAATTAATCTGAAAAATAGCGACTCGTCGCAAGACATTACCACGATATTTCGATATATCGCACCATATCAAAATAATTAAAGATTAATATCTTATTTAGATCAATCTGATTTAATATCAAACGCTGCTTGCCTCTCAATGCTGTCCAAATTTTAAGATTGTTACCAACTTGACTGTTATATAAAAATATCTCCCGCCAATTTTGAGATAGTTATCTTATAGCGATTGGTTCATGCCCAAATTATCTGTAATTTTCAGCCTTGGTACCAGTCTCGCCAGTGTCCTAGCAAAAATGTTTCGCATGTTTTAATTCTTACATGAATAAGAGTTGTGTAACTGGAGAAAACGGCTGTGCTTCAAATGTTTTAGATATGCTGTACCTCGACTCCCTCAGACTTTCAAGTTTGAAATTTCAAATCATTTTTTCTTCTCTGATATTTTATTTCTGTCGATAATACCAATCAATTCTCATGAATAGACTAACATGGGTTTCTGAACATGAATTCAAAAAGACCTGTTAACAAAACTAATATGAGAAATGTTTCTAGCATTTGCTTATTTTAAATGTATATATCCATGATTAAAAATGGGTAATGTACATGTTTACAAAAGAACCGACCAGGTCGAGAACTTAAGTAGTAAATCAAAAGCCCCATAGTAAGCCCCTTGTTCCTAGTAGTTTAGTGAATAGCAACTTTACTCTGTATCATCCAGTATAATTTTCAGTAAATATTGTAGAGATAATTCGTTATTCAAAAATCCTCGTAAAGATTACGTAGACGTGATGTCGTCAAGTGCAAGAATATAAGATTCTTTCACTGGTTGTAGGTGCAGATGGGAATATCCGGTCTCGAGGGTAACTGTTTAGGCGGTAACGAGGCTCCTGCCGAGTTACCGCCTAAACTGTTACCCGAGAGCCGGATATTTCCATCTGCACCAATAACCAGTGACAGAATCTTTTTCTTGCATACCGATTTCAAGAAATAATAATAAAAATAAAATCAATCGAACGGCTTTCTTTTTAGAACTATTTCTTGTAGCAGCGTATTTAAACAAAGCGCGGGAAACCAACGTTTTTTTATTCCGTTTTTTAAATAAAATATAAATTACTACATAGATCTTCTACATAAATGTAGTTCGTATTACGTCATTTACAGCACGAGAGTCATCTTACACCCAGGGGTGTAAGATGGATTTTTCCAGCACCGGTAAAAATACCGGAAATCCCCGTCTGGTATGCAAGAATAGCGACAATATACACCTTATTTATTGAGCGTTAGCAACTGCAGAAGCCCCGGGACAGTGTTAAATTTTTCGTACAAATTAAGGCTGGGGCTTCATGATCTAAAGTCATCCGGAAATGCACGAAAAAGGTGTATTAACTATATATTCTTCTTTGGCTTTGCGGAATGCAAAATATTCTTGATAAATTTAAATCATTTTTACGAATGTCATTGCAAATATACTTTGAATATATAAGAGATTAAAAATAATCTTGACGAAATCTATTGTTTTAGAACACTTTGATCCTAATCGGAAATAATCTTAAAAATCAGACACTCCATGAGGTGATATATTTCACAAAATATCTAGATTACAAGATTTTTAGATTACCCTTTTGTCCTTAAAAATTCGATAAGGTGTGATAGCGCAAATTGTTCCTTTTACGCACACGAGCGGTCTCTTCTTTTGGATAATCTATTTTGATTTTTAAGTGAGATATTGCAAACATTTCGGACCAAAATTTTTATATCCATGCAAAGATATTAGATCCGTCCAAAAGATATTAAAAAAGATAAATTAAGATTTTTAGATTAAGATAATTATGTAGCTAACGAATATTATTTGCCACGGTCATGTTTATCACCAGATGACGGGTATTTTTCTAATCGAGTGTTGGCTTCAGACACCCGGGATATGTTTCTGGTCACAGACAACCAGTTCTTCCTGCGCATCTGTTCGACTGACCAAACTTTTTAGGAAACAAAGTCAGCACATGGATAAAAATATGTATGAGAGGATATACATATTTCAATTTTGGGAAATCAGGGAATGTCTTAATGTTAATATGAAAGTCGCCGGAACAATAATTGGTGGTCATTGACCTGTCACCTCTTTAAGTCGGATCTTTTCCAGAAAGCAGATTTAGTAGAAAATACGTATAACGGGGCTTTACTCCAGACGTACATAACTTAAGAATTTGGTTTTATTTAAATCTATGACCTATAAGAACAATTACAACTCAATAATATTATTGTTTTTTTATCAGTATGATAATATATTAAAAAGTACAGCCAAAATCTAGTTATATCATACTAATTTTTGAACAAGTGACTAACACAGTAGCCTTTTTTACATATTTTACAGACTAAAATGCGAGTATTAGAACTGCATAGAATTTATTGATCATTTCATCTGAATCTTTAAAGGTCAAAATTGAACAATTCTGCTTTGCAATTACTAATAAATGGAAGTACTTCTCCTATTTCCAAAAAACCGATGACATAAATTTTGGTTGTGTCCTTTTAAAGTTTCCAAACGTCATAAGATGTCATGATCCTGGTGCGAAGTTCATTCTTTCCGTTTTTTCCCATATAAACACTGAACAAACGTAACGATATGCATTTTCTTACATAACAAATTAACTTTTCAAAAATCTGTAATAGAATAGAAAAGAAACTTTTAAAAGTTAGCTGAATTATTATTTTGTTGTTGTTGTTATTGTGACGTCAAAAACTTTTATATGCTTATAATCAGTTGTCTATTAACACGGATTTCGTTTTAATCACAGCGGGCTGTTACCGTTTGAAGTAAATGTTAAGGTTGCAGACCATTATAAAATGTCATCACAAACAGCTATGCAAAGCACAAACTCCCATGATCCAACCGGATAGAGTTACACGGTGAGCAAGTGTGATTACAACACGTCGTATAAATCACAACTTCTTTCATCCGTCCGTGCAATTTTTATGAAATTTTCCAAGAAGTTGAAACTAAGATGCTTTTATAAATTGATTTATAGATATGTTTTAACGGCGATCAAATGAGTTTTATGAGCAGATTACGATGTGACTAGGGACAGCTCCCCACCTTACCAGATACACTTCTCTTTTTAATACTACATATGCGGTGGGAGACGCGAAAGTTTTGTGTCGAACTCAATATTTTCTGAGATATTTTCTGATCATAATCATTATAAGCCCTTTAATCTTGAAACATTTAAGCAGGCTCGCTTTATCCTGCGTACACAGAAGAAGCAAAAAAGATTGACTGTATAAAAAAGAATGTTGGATATCGCAAATGTCAGCCGTATTGGGGTATATCATAAAAGTCTGGTCTGTATAAGGTACAGGGATGGCAATATTTGTTACTTTAACAGGATTATATCCTTCATTTTTAAGTCTTTTCTATGAATTCAATGTAGATTTTCCTAGCTGTGTTTCCTCAATGTTAGACATAGAAATGACGTAAAAATCGACAAAATACAATTATTCAGCAAAAGACGTGGACAATTCTACATTATGTACTCAAAGTTTTACTAGTTTAACTTAGTTAAAATGATTTTTGAAATAACATACATGTATTTCCTCTTTGTCATATTGTTTTCTTTCAGTAATTTCCGACATGATTCGGGATATAACGACAACCAACACCAGTAAAGACGGTACACCGCATATAATACGTATCTAATACAAAGCTAAAACCTTTCTAAATTTTCATTAAAGAACAACCATTCCGGCGCTGGTTTACATATCTTTAGAGTATATCACTATAAAAACTTCTATCACAGACTGACGAAATAATATGAAAGAAAAATAGGGGGTTATGTAATTCCTAGTGAAATACCAGTCATTAGTGGTCTGACACCCCAAAAGAGATGTTGTATATTGGCTTTTATTCGACTTTCATGAAATGCAGAATGCACTAAAACAGTGATAAAGTGTGGTTTAAGCACCCGTTCTACCCCAAAACGGGCAAAAATTGAAAACTTATGATCCGCGGCGTTTTACTTGGAACTTTCTTCGATTACATCATAGTAACATACATTTTACCGAATTACTGACCGGCTTTTTCCTTTAAAAATGATACAGATTAACTCTCCAAAACAACCGAAATCGGCTGCTATGCAGAGGTTAATGTTCTAGAGCGACCTTTATATTTACAAAATGGACTCATCAAAAAGTCAACCTTTCATTTTAAAGTTTTTGTGCTACCGGGATATATTATTAACAATAGTTCTAAAGATACGTAGAGAGAATATTTTGCAGTTATTTTATCTTCATTCTATATAACTGATGTTACCCTCAATTTTATTGCCTCTTTTATTTTCCTACAGCGAAGAAAAGAAACCGAAAAAATGTCCAACATGCCAAAATTTCTCCCTATCTGAAAGACAATCATACTGCTGGTGCTAGTTCAATCTAATTAGACCGTTACCATGAAAGTTATGTGTATCAGATAGCGGAAACATAACGCAATCAAATTACTCCGAGACAGTATCATAATTTGGACATTAGTCAATTTCACAAACTATCAGATACAGTCAATATTAATGTAATTGTTGTTTCAAAGAAACAGCCTCATTGCTGTGGTTAATTATGCAATGTTCTAGCGTACAAACCTAATTAGCAAAGCTTGTCAATATTTCACTTTGAACGTAACAAGATTTGTGAAATTTCTAAATATTCTCAGCATAATATGGAGGCTGGCCGCGGTGAATAATTCTTGTTATTGGATGCCCAGATAAGCTATTATCAGCAATCAATGTCGTTAAAATACTTTTTAGAAGGAAAGGAAAATAGAAATAGAAAAAAAAGACTTTTTTTTCAAATTATTAAAACGAGAACACAAACATGCCTCGTTAAATGCGATACTCGTGTTCCCCATTTTGGTTCATTTGCATGTCAAACGAGCGGAAACTATACTTAGTATCATTTCTATCGCAGAATATATACTTTTTTTTATATCTGACTCTTTTTTATTACTTTTCCCGAGTTTCGCACCGTGTTTACAAATTAAATAGAATGTAGACCATTTTGATCCTACCGAAAGATATACAGTCAAACCTGTCTATAAAGACCACCCTTGGGAGATCCAAAACGTTGTCTTTATTGGGAGGTGGCTTGAGAGGCTTAAATCTGCATTCATAATTAATGTTGTAACAGTCTTGTCAAAAAAATAAATCTTAATAGGCTTACGTATATTGAGCCGCTCCATGAGAAAACCAAGATAGTGGGTTTGCGACCAGCATGGATCCAGACCAGTCTTGTCAGGATCCATGCTGTTCGCTAACAGTTTCTCTAATTGCAATAGGCTTTGAAAGCGAACAACATGGATCCTGACCAGACTGCGCGGATGCGCAGGCTGGTCTGGATCCATGCTAGTCGCAAACCCACTATGTTGGTTTTCTCATGGCACGGCTCATATTTCTTTACGGATTACTATTTATACATTCAATACATGTTTATCAGAGTTTCAAAAGAGACCTTTTTTGTCATTCTTCGTTTTTTTATTTTTCAAATATGAACATTACATGCAGTGTTGTTATATTTTCTTGTCCTTTGGGATCATGGTGTCAATTCAAGCTTACAGTAATAGAATTCCGCTTAAAGGAGGTAAGGGGTGTGAGGAATTTTGCCGCATATTACGTTACCTCCCATATGCAGACTCAAAAAAAAAACAGAGTCCGCTATTTTTTACTAGGTTGTGGTCTATGCTTCCTAGGGATCTTCTTAGTTTCATTGCATGACACTCGATTACCTCCTCCGCCAAGTTCACAAATATATTGCTTCTTTAGAATGTTTTAAGAGTTTTCTCTTTTTTTGTGTAATCTTTGGTGACGGTGTGCCTGTCATGGCTATTTTTAATTTCATGTATGCATTATGTTATTATGTTGTAATTACTATACATGTTGTTTTTAATTGTCCATGTATGTGCACTCCTTACCAAAATAAATCTATCTATCTATCTAAAGTTCAACAGTGGTTAAACAACATATACACTGTATTTAATGTTATTGAAAATAACAGAAAAATATAAGCTACATTGTATATGTATGAAGCTATTCACTGGCTGCTAAAATTTATGGAATATAGTGCATGCCTGCATGTATATGTTAAATGGATATGTCATCGAGATAAAGTGTAGTATGTGATAGATTGAAAAATTGTATCCAGAATTGTTACAGTGCAAAAAGGTCATAGTTTTTACTAGTATGTAGCTAGTTAGATAACCGTATGGGCAATTCTTCCAGAAGACATTTTATTAATTTTAGTGTGACGACAGTGTCGGTGTAAAGCACCAACACAGGACTCAAATCCCAGTGTTAGTTATTTTAGTTGAGGGAGACGGTAAATTGGGGATCAAACTAAAGGCCCCTAGTTTCATAGTCAGACAGAGTTGCCACTGGACCATCGCACCCACGCTTTGATTTGTTAAAAGTTCATGTCACTAATAAATAGCTAAACGTTCCGCGATACTTTTCCGCAATCAGACGCACTGTCTTGGTTTTGCGACATGTGCTGGGACTACTTTCTGGTAGCGTGATATTGATTCCTGATGAGACACTTGTGCTGCTATCGTCTTACATGAAAATCACTCGAGGGAAATAAGAAAACAATGTGCAAATATTTGATCAGGCAAAGTTATTCGTTTTATTAAACCACAAAAGAACAATTTGTAAATTTTATCTAATTACTTTCTACAGGAAGCTTATGCGAAGCAATTAAGCGCTGACTAAATAAATTAGTGGCTTGTTAACTCGCCGCATGGTGCTGCTTAACATAACACTAATTTGATTTAGGGAGTGTGCTACCCAGAACCGTGGCTTTTCCTTTCAAAATTTCTTTCCGAGCTAAGAAGTAATTATTCGCTGGTAAAGATCCTGCTAACTCCTTTGATAAAAGGCTGCAACGTATATAATTCTTATATTCACTGATGTTGTCGTTGTTGTTGATGATGATGTTAAAGGTATTTTAAAATGAACTTAAAAGATACAGTCTCACATATTTACAGCGATCTAGAAAGTGACAACTACAGACAGGTGACCGCTCTCTATCTAGAATATCGTTTTAGGGCACCAAATCAATGATTCTTAATTATTTAAAGCGTCGTGTTCACGAGATACGTCATGAAACACAATTGGTCAGATTGAAAATATGTTTGGACGGTGCGACGCTATTTTCTGCGATATTAAAATTGTTTTAGAAGAATTTAAACTTGATATCTGAAAGACAGGAAATTAAGTTTCATTTTTAACAAAAATCTGCTTTTTAAGCGGTATGACCTAATCACTACAGTAAAAGTCCTCTTTGTTCCAAGTGGGCCGCTAGAGGGCGTGATAATTCATTTTTGCATCAATCAAACCATTCTTTCAATGCAAAATATTTCAGTTATGAAAATATATTGCAAGGAAAGCACCACATTACACGGAAATATCAACCGCTTTACGATTAGTTTGAAAGCTAAATTATAGGTTGCAAACCTCATATTTTTCTTCCCAAGATTTATTAAAATCTCATCACGTCACAGTCACGTGATCCGGACATGCGCATTGTCATTTTTAATTCAAAACGCAAAATGGCGTAGAATTATCCGCAAATAATGAATGTTATTTGACATCTTGGAAATATTCTTTGTTATTCTTTATGAGTTTTTCGCTAAACGATTCATAATGATTGAATAATTAGATCGATTGACAAAGGAACATTTCCACTTGCTGCGGTTGGTTCATTACGGAAACGACCGTGCTGTCATTTTCGTAAAGGAGACATTTTTGAAGAAAAAAATCTGAGATTGTTTTGTCAGAGTAGGACAAAATCAGCTATAAATATTTAATGTTATCACATATATTTTTGCTTCCTTTTTACTGCTCATAAATGATATCAGAAAAGAAGTTCGAGCGAATAACAAAGATAATGAAAATGCGACAGAAATTGTAACAGTATGAAGTCAAATATTTTAAACGCGGGCAGAATCAAAAATGAATTCATGTTTTTAGGTTTGAAGCACCAATTGATTTTTCCTTATTCAGGCAAACATAAAGTAAGTCAAAAGGAGTGGGTATCTCCTTTACATAAAAAAAAATCATGTCCTGCATATCTTTCATGAGATATATTATTAATTATGACTTACTGTTCAGACAATGTTGCCGAAATATTTTAATATTATTTCCTATAGACACTTGAATGTCGTAAATATATCAGTTATAAATGTGTAATTTTTGGACAGACCGCTTTCTGGTAAAATCATGTTAAAATTATTTGTACTATCTTTAAAGCAATTTCAAACGAATCACGCAAACTTCCGTATGGTAACAATGTTAACCAACGAATTCCCATCTTCTAATAATATTAAACAGTATCTCTTGATCTATTTTAAATAGCATACTAATTCAACTTGTCGTGAATTGATCTTTGTGGAACTCAAATTTCATCGTAACTGTTATTTCAAATCTATTGGGAAATAAAACCGACAACAAAAATGCCTGCAAATTCACGCATTCTGGCGTTCAAGACATTGTTATTGTTAAATGCCCATTTTCAACTCTTCCAGGGCTGAATTTATAACCTTATCGGTTTCTATCGCCGAAACCCGAGCTCTCATTGTCTTTAATGATATGCAAATATAATTTTATAACAGTTCGTCAAGATTCTAATTGGTAATGAAATAATTTTCAAATGATATTCAAACACTCATTGATACTGATCTAATTTTTTTGTGTTTAACGCAGTCTTTTTTTTCAACTGAATTCTCATACAGTCCAGTGTCCGAGGATTTTTCACAGTCCGCGAATCTCTGGAACTGGGCCATGACGAGGACAGCTCTTACCGCTGCGGGACTGCGTTTGTTTCACACTTCCCATAAAATATTTTAAATAAAATGGAATGATCGCTTGGCATACATTTTCTAAACAAGCTTTTACAAACATGCGAACCGCCACGTAAAATGGTCAGCACATAAAAACGTCGCCCGCTTATTCTTTTAAATCTTTTTTCAAAATTTATAAACACGTTCTGATCATGTACTTCAAAACAGTTTAACATAATTTCTTAACTATTTTGGAATTTAAGTCTGTCTAACAGACTCCTGCTTATCTATAATTACTTCCCGTACAACAGGACATGCTCTTGTCGCTACTAAGGTAATGAAGTTCGAGAATTTCCACAGATAAGTCAAGACATCACTATAAAGAGAAGTCACTAATATTCAAAAATTATTTTTTAAAAAGGAGAAAAAAAAACGAAAAGGAAAAACAAATAAAAAAGATTCACTGTTAGCTTGTCCAGTCTCAGAGGCGTATTCTGGTTGAACAGATATCTCACAAAATCTCGTGATAACGAAAACGAGACATTTGAGTTTGAATCTATCCGGAATGAAGATTGAAAGTAAATTAATGTTTTCAATAAAGATATTTCTAAATCCTAGTTGTATTTTTGCATATCAACAGAATCTTCTTGGTTGAGGCTGATTGATAAATGGTCTTTTTATGATCTTCAGCTTTAACACATCAAATGAAAAATGGTGAAGAAAGACGCTTATATCATTGATGAAAAGAAAATCATTAAATCGTATTTTGTAGACTATTTCTTGATCTTGAAAGATGCATATCTTAAGTAAATGTTTAGAATAAAGTATAATAGAAAATCAAGCATTCGGTTTTAGATAAATATGTGTCTGATGACAGTGGATATTTAAACTGATGGTCTATAAAGTTTCTTTGTTGTAATGTTTACTGTAACAATTTACATTTTGAATGTAATATGGCATTTTTCGACTTTTAAAGTTGGTTGAAGTGCCGACATGTCCGTCAGCGCATTATTTCAGGCACGAGCATGCAATTAGCAGAAGTAAAACCCTTCAGTAAGCCACTTGGTCGGCATTAATTCTACATTCATTGTGGAGTGTGTAAACCAATCGAGGGCGCAGGAGGGGCAAGTATGGGGCCAGCACGTCAGAAGGAAACGGCAAAAGACAGCCACCATGGGCAAGTGTTCTTAAAGGGAAAGTAATGCCTAGCCATGAGTTGATTGTTGATTTTATATTATTGCCACCGTCCAGTCATTTACTCACGACTGGATCATTTGTTCATAAAATACTGGTCAGGGTCCATGCTGTTCGCTAACAGTTTCTCTAATTGCAATAGGCTGTGTAAGCGAACGGCATGAATCCTGACCAGACTGCGCGGATGCGCAGGCTGGTCTGGATCCATGCTGGTCGCAAAGCCACTATGTTGGTTTTCTCATGGCACGGCTTATTTCTTTCTTTATAGCTGGAAAAAATAGAGAAAATACTTTTTTTCAGAATTAATGAAATGAAGTTCAAACAAGACGTCCTATCATTTTGAAAAATGTATCTAAAGCGACTTTAAAAAGTCATGTTAACGTTGTGTTTTTTTTTCTCGATTCTATGAATGATTTCCTTATTCGCTGTTTTTTTTTTAAAATCAAGATGTATTTTTATTTATTGGAAGAAAGCTCGGTTAGTCTGTGATCAATGTTTTCCATTGAATTATTAAAGAAAATAGAGTTCGCTTTCCAGGTCCGCAAGAAACAAATCACAGAAGATCTGACAACTATAAAGATAGTTCGTGTTAAAATTTGGGTAACCCGGTGAAAGGTCTTTACTGACCTGTGTAGATGATATGCAAGAATTTTGTAATCACTGTTTAAGGAGGAAAACATTGTCATGGGCCGATTCAGATGGGCTTTCTTACACATATACCCTGAAACACCTAGATTATTGTAGTACATGATACTTCAGATTTATGTATTTTAGAAAAAAATGGAAGAAAATTTAATTGATGTAATGTACAAATGAGTTAATCTAAATGAAAATTATAGCGCTAATAAAGCACTTTGCTCATAAAACTCCCTGATATAGTTTCTGCGGTTTGTTTTATTGCAATATTTCCTTTCACATAATGGCTACTCCATGTCGCTTTTATTCCATGAAAAATAACTCAAACATATATCGAGGTCATGACACCGTGTGTTTTACACGTGCGCAATAGTCACACCTGTCTTTCAACTGACAGCGTGATCTCAATTTCGAAGCTGAAGAGCAATTACCACTAAGTGGATACAGATCAGAAACCTGTTAGCAGTCATTTAAAGTAAGGATTCAAATCACTTTCAAATGTTCTCTGAAAAATTGATACACCGTTAAAATTTTATTGTTAGTACGATTTGAAGACTGGAACTCTCGTGCGCAGTTCTCGTCTAAAACGTTATTTGTTGCAGTCCACATTAAAACATTCAATATGTCAGGAAAAGATTTACGGGGCGTGATAAATGGAGGTATTCTGTATAAAATCTTGTGATGTTGAGAGTTATTAATCCCGAATTCTATGCCATATCCGTAACATGAACCCAAATTGAGAGCACATTAAGTTATCGTATTTGACAGGGCAATATGTTAATTCCGGCAAATGGCTTCCGAGTATATATTCGGTAAATGAAAACCCATAATGTGAAAATTTTAATATATGTAATAAAGATTAATAACGCGATTTGTTTTTCAACTGAACAACAATAGAATTGAAAGTGAAAAAAGAGTGTAAAGCAAAAAATTACTAAAACTTTCGACTTTTGTGATATGTCAGTTTTACTTAATTTTCATCTTTCAGACTTTGCCAGAATAGATAATATAAGTATTTTCGTGCTTTGATAAAATTAAACAACTGGCTACAGCTGCAATAAATTATCTGCCACTACAACATTGTTTCTAACTATTTTAAACATACTTTGGAAGCAAATGAAGTGTTAAGATGACACCCAGTAACCTCTAAATATTTCCTACCGAACGTACTGATACGAATAAGCCTGTTATATAAAAATGGTTTCAAGTCACAATAAATATGGTTTATATATAATATACACTTCCTTCTTCACTTCGTTTCAAGACTTTGGTTATGGTATGGATCCTATTGTTTACTGACAATGTCGTGAAATATAAAACATCAGCAAGACTATTGTTAAAGGAGAATTATTGTAATGAATGCATATTTTGTCTGACGCAAATCGAATTTGCTTAATATTTGCAAATAAATCAGAAATAATTAGAAAATTAACGTCTTCCAAACGTCGTAACCCATTTTGCGGCTTTCAAATGGAAAAACATCGCCGCAAAGCATTGTTGTGTTTTTACCAGAACATGTTATTAGCCAATCATTAGAAACGGTTTAATATCAAAACTCATAACGATAACAAAAGGCTGCATTCATATGGTAAAAAGGGTATTAGTATCTGGTGAAAATTAGGCAGCCATATTTTAAATTTCAAATGCCACTGCGCATGACTGTCACGTGATAATTATAGCGTTGAGGTTTACACGGTTAAAATCTGGAATCCGTACGATTCCATAGACTGTTATTAAGACTAAATTGTTTCCCGATTAACATGATTAAAGAGACATTGATTGCAATAAATAGTTATGATTTATTGTTTTTATGACACATGATTGTACTTCTTTCAAATATTTTTAATCAGTCGCTTCCACTGAATGTTTATAGTGTTTTTAGTGTTCCGCAGAGTCCACTTTAGTATTTTTAGAGTTGATTTTTAAGTGACACTGGAAAAAAATACGTACAAATTCTATGAAAATTGTTGTTTCGATATATTTTTTTCTGATATACATGTCTTCTTACATTATATTTCTCACTCTGTTTATCAAAGCGTCGGCCTAAGACCCATGCTGTTTGTAAAAATTTACCGTACACACTGGCTTTCTATTATGACAAAAACTAAGTGAAATTAAAAGTCGTACATGTCTTTATGCACGTGTATACATTTTACGAGATGGCCATATATATGTTTCGAAACATATTAAATCCAAAAGATGTATAACACTCTTAATCTATCCTTTAAACTCATTTAAAACCAAAGGTAAATTCATGGAAACGAAAATTTGGTCAATTATATAAATAACATTTGACAAAATCATGACAACCGTATTGGTGAAAACAACAACAACAAAAAAAAACGTTAGAGAACTATTTCCGCGTGCTTTAAAATATTTATTTTTTCCAAGCACATATTCGAGGTCAGACGTTTTCTTGTTGCTTTTTTAAAAAAGACAAAGTCTACAAAATAATGATGACCCTTCAACACATAGTCGTAAATACGCGACACTAGAAGCATGTCCTTATAGATAAACCGAAGCCTAACGCGAATTCATGGAACCGGAAGTTTTTTTTTCTTAAAACAAATTTCAAAAAATCATGATAACCCCACAACACAAAGTGTAAAAGACGTGAGACAAGCCTTTTACGCATGTCCTTTTAAATAAATCGAAGCCTAATGCGAATTAACGGAGCCGGAAGTTCGATCGTTTCTTAAAACAAACTTCACAAAATCATGATGACCCTATAGGAAGAATTTGTAAATTTATAGCCTCGGTTCAGAGAGATTGCATTTCGTGCCTCAGTAAATGTTGACGTCTTGCTAGCCGCCATGCATTAAGATGCTATCAAGTAATTGCATTGTTTCCTATTTTCGTTGGCGCCAAAAGTAATCATACAAAACACGAAGGGTGAAGACTATTTGATCCCATCTTAAATTTGCCTAATTTGAAGAAATAAATTGTCAGAAGAGACTCCGAAGTCTTAGTATTGATAGATTTCTTTTCTCCCTTCTAAAAATGCTAGAACTCTTGCAGAAATCCGGAGATTTTCGCAAAAGTTTATAAATGCCGGTTACGATGTTCCATTGAAAAGAAAATTTCAGACTGTAGCAAATAATTTTAAGCTATCTATTTAAGCGTTATTTCTACGAGAAAATTTATTTTCATGTTTGACGGCAGTTTTCAGAAATATAACGGTATATAATATTTACAGTGTTGTCTATTGCGAATTACATTTGTAGCGCTGTCCAGTACGATATTTCGGTCTGTTCCGCGGTACGTAACGCGATATGTTTGGTATGTACCGCGGTCTTCAGAACTATTTCTTACTTTAACAGGAATATACTCTTTACTTTCAATGTTACACTCATGGCTTCAATGGCACAGAATACAGGAGATAGCTGTTTGTCAACAGCGCTCGACAGTGTGACTATGTATCAGTAACATATCATTTTTTTCTATTATTTTACATCGACCTTTGACAAAACAGCTTTCAATGTACACTTGGTTAAGAAGGGAGCAGGTGATGTAAGGGGGGATGGTGGTCTGGAGTAGGGAGTGAAAGCGAAAGAAGATTTTTTTTATGCACTTGGATTTATTATCCTCTCATCCCTCGATATTTTCTTGGTTGAATTTGTTTACTTTTTCAGTATTAAACTGTGACGTAGTGATATACTGCCCTAAGTTTTCTAGAAATTATGCAATGTTCTTCAGGAATAATATAGACAGTGAAAAATTTGGAGACTTAATTCATTACGAAGCCATGTACAACATGACAAACGCGTTCTTTTACTTTTGTTCAATCTTAACAAATAAAGTCTAGAATCTTTTCGATTGCGTGAAGCTTTTCTGAAATGTGATAAATTCTGTTAAGATAAAGGTCAATTCAAACACAGGCTTGAAATCTATTTCCAGTGCAGTTATCGCGTAAAACTCGTGCACCATTAAGATAGCTCGAAATTACTGTTATCATTATTGATAATTATAGTTCACACAGGACTGTTTTAGGCAAAACATAACTTGTTATTACAATACGACTGGAGCCAGCGCTAGACTTTTGAAATTTAAACATAGACTTAAGTCTTCATTAAATTGCCTGTGAGCCTTTATGTCGCAGAGCCACGCAAAGCCGTAGACTTTTGGCGGCGGGATAAATCCGACTGAAAAAAGTACGTATATCCTTTCAAAATTAAACGAAATCTATTGGTTGAAAAACACGATTGCATGCATTATCTGTCTAATTTCGTCAGATAATAGGTACTTTAAATGGCCTATTTATTGATTATTTTAGATAATTCTAAATAAGATTCAATTTGAGAATTTTGAGTATTATTTCGTATGAAGAAATATCAGGTTATCTTTTGAAAATTACTTAATAAGCCAATGTCTTTTTCTTATTCTAGACAGACTGCTACAGTATTTACCCCATATACATATCTTTTCTAAATGTTCGTATGTCAAAGGACAATTCTCTAAAAACTTTGGAACAAGTCTGAGAGGTTTAAAATTCACAATAGTCGCGTATTTAAAGAAATTTGTGGGCGTGCAATATGATGTGGCATATAAGTTAAAACATGTTAAGTTTTCGTTTGGGCATTCTAAAAAGAAGAACTTGACAAATGGTACAGACGTCATGTACTCCATATTTATTGAAAATCATTTCAATGTGTGTATAAGGAGCATACTTTGTCTTTCAACTGATAACTCTTTAAACCGATACCGCTTAATTGCAACTACATGTATAAGCAACGCGCCAGGAAAATTTTGTCCCTTGAAGTTAAATTGTACATTTTCCAAACTGTCGAGCAATGTACATTGCAATTATAATTTCTTTTTATATTGTTTTTCTTTTCATACCCAACTTATAAAATGATGAGTATTACATTGTCAAAGGAGGCAAGGATGGATTTCGCCGAATTTCGAACCACGTTCGGCTGATTACAACACAACTGAAGTGCTTTAATTTAAGCATCTCAATTAATTACCAAAGACAATTCAAATTTCAAAGAAAGTCATAAAACTGACCAGACCCCAGTTTCTCCATCAGCATAAATCAAGCGAACCCTCCCTTATCATTAGTCTCGGTCGAAATCAAAGAACTTATTCCAGTAATCTATCGACATGAAAGGCCAATCAAGCAATGGTCAGTGTTTGAAATTGTTGACGTTGAGCGTATGGTAAGATTAGGGAATTTGTCAACAATTCATTAAATACAGCTTAACGGCTTTTTGGTACTAGTAAAGCACCAGCAAGATTTTAAACAGGCATTATTCAAGACACTGTGTCCAGTTCAGCACTTTTAGTCTGGTATAGTCTGGTATTTACGCCGGCAAGTTCCTTTGTATTTGTCTTTGTAATGTGTGTAATTATGATATCCTTACATTACAACATGTTTATTGTAACGGGATCTGGCAATTCCCACTAAGCACTGGCGTAAAGAGATTTTCCATAAGAAAATAAAAACAAGTTCTTACCGTCAAAGTTATCTGCTCTTTAAAAGTACGTATTTTTACATTTTACTTCTTTCAAAAATAAAATTGTTTGGATAAAAAATGGTGTTGGTTTGAATTGATGAATAATTATGTTGGTTCTCTTTCTCAAATCGCCAAATAAAAGAAGAAAAAAAATAATATCAAATTGAATAAGTAGTTAAAAAAACACGAAATTTAGCTGATATGAATATATAACAATAACAACAACAACAACAACAGAAACTTTATTAGTCTGAAGCATAATACTGCTCATCGGCCTAAACACAGATTTTAATCCACTAGCCTTCACAGTAAAAGACATGTGTTGATACAGGTCGCACTAATCTAAATACGGTTATACTGAAATTTAATAGGACATAATAATATGAATACAGGTAGGCATTTGTATCTTAAAATATAGACTTTTTGTTGTTAATACATTTTTGACTTATTCCTCGAATAATGAAAATAGTCTTATTACATACTCATTTAGAAACTCCGTTAGGTTTCGGTGGAACCTGAAACGTCAATATTTTTCCATATTGACGTTCAAATTTCATATCGGGTGTGTGACGTCATTTGAGACGTCAGTTTCATGTATGCGTTTGAAAGTTCTTAAACGACGATATTTTCAATGTTACACAGGCTTAATAACAAATTTGAATCATTTTTATAATAATTTTAAGCGTAGATACGTATGTAATAAAAAGATTATTAGATTTTCATCAAGAAATCCACTCGTTCTTTCGCGGAATAATATTGCGCTCCTAACGTTGCGCAACATTTCCATTGTATTTCTCAATACAAATCTAATAACCTATAAAATATAATATAGAAATGATCAATGAGGACCGTTGGTATAAACGTATTCCCGATGATAGATGTATTGAAAAAGTTAAAGCTGTTTCGTTTCATGAGATGTATAAGAAGTATGCCAAACCATTTTTATAATGTGATCCTAAGGGATAGTCATGAGTGTTGTCTGACCAATAATTATGTAGATGAACTCTTTTATCTTCTCGAAATACCAAGAGCTAAACATATTTATAAAAAAAAGAAAAACAAAGCAAAACAAATAACAACGACAACAACAAAAAAAAAATGATAGTGATATTAGTATGTTCACTGTAAACATGTCGTTACTAAGAAAAAATATAAGACAGAACCATGTTTTATTACATTTAACACGACGAAGCGTGTGTACGCCTGTGGAATAATTTCACGAAGGCATAGAATAAAGGATATGACACGTGAGGACAAATGGGCAACTTTTTTTGGATACAGGCAAGAAGACAAAATAGGTTATAGTCTGGATAATCTTTTAAATCATTTTTCTAATCTTCCTTGGCTCTGATTAGGTTTTTAAGAAGACAACGGATATAATTATATATCATTTTTAACCTTTACACTGCTACTTTTCTAAAATGGACTGACCCATCATTCATTTTTGGCAGTACCACTTATTATTCAAAGGGGTGTTCACTGAAAATTTACTGACAGAATAGCGAACAGTACAGACCATGATCAGACTGCACGGATGTGCAGGCAGATCAGAGGCTCGGTCTGCACTGGTCGCAAAGGCAGAATCACTTGCCGCCAGCAGGCTAAAGGTTAAAAGCCTTAGGTGTTATCTCATATGATCGCAGGTAGGCAATTGTATCTAAAATTAGATATTTGTTTGTTAAAACATTTTACAGCCTGAATGCAGGCTACATAAGTTTGTATGTATCTGTAAATTTATTGCATATACAAGTTTTAAAAATCAAATAAATTCCCCCAAAAATGTCAAAAATAATAAATCAGATGTATTATATGCACTGCAGGGGGTGGGGTGGAAGGGGAGACAGAGTGGGGGGCAAAAAGCGTAAGTATGAATTTTTAATCGGCCTGTCTGTACTGACCAATTACTTAGATAATGGGATTTGGTTATCTGTCACAACCAAACATTTAATTTTGACTTTATTTCAGACATAAAATTGGTTTTTATTTCTGCTTTATTTTGCTATGTGGTGTTCAAAAGCCAGAAGTGACGCGTGGTACCACTATTTGACAAATGGGCAGTAATTTAATGCATAATTTCACGCTTATCTCCAAGTTGATATACGTAATCTTATTACTGTAGAGTTCTCCCTAACCATTCCCATCGGCGATCAAATGGCCGTGATATCTGGTTAGCGAAAGTTAATGTGTCAAGCCAAATGAGCATGTGGTAAGTGGCCGTTGCGCTCAGCGGTAATGCCATATTTGGTGTTGTATTTGATTGTGAAAGTGACACCAATTTCGCGAATTCTAAGCGACGGGAGCGATCCATATATCGCGGTATACCGGCTAATCAAATTATTTGAGACTGACGTACAGAGATAGGAATCGAAGATGACGTGCGACCTGTCTGTTATTAATCTGTGATGCAAAGAGAGCGATACCGCAATATTTCACAAGTTTGCAGAAATCGAGAAAGAGGCGCATGTTGTAATTGTATTCAAAGCGACAGACAGCAAATTATAAAGACCACATGCATTTATTGCACGTTATGAGTGTAATGTGGTTTAAAGAGACACTAAAGTCGGTATTAAATGAGTGAATTAAATAACCAAGCAAATATCAAAGGAATAATTAAATCCGATGCAACACTCAAGATAGCAATAGTTACGAAGTGAAGATATTCAGTCCAAGCTAACGCTCGGAATAGGCATGCGTACACTTATCACGTCAGAGGGTAGCTTTTTTATTGCTTGTCAAAACTAAAAAAGGACAAAAACATAGCTATTTTTAAAACGGAATGGCTACGTTATTTCCGAAAATACAAAGACATTGTTGTTTTTGTAAAAAAAGCAATATTCACTTAGGCATAATTCCAAAAAAAAATGCGAAGATTATTCAGTATAATGGTGAAGACGAATACTATCACCGCTATCAGTTAAACGATTGATATCTCATTTTTAGCATTTGCAATATACAAAAAAAGACACATATTTCTAGTATCTTTTAATGGTCATGTGCAGATAGTTTTGTTTCAATGTATTTTTGTTTTTGTATATGTCTGATTTGTCTACAATATCCTGTCCTTCGTAGTCCTTAAAATGGCAAACTTGCTCAAAACTTGCGTATATACATGCGCACCTAGAGTTTCTTTGACCCACAACATCACGTATGGCACAATGACATGTTAGAATGAAAAGTAATTTGACCAAATTATTGTAATTCAGCAAACTGAAAAGATGAGATAAAAGCCATTGATGTAGATACACTATGTTAAATAATTGCGTTCAGCGGCCCACGCTTTGGTTCCTAAGGCGATGTTTTGGTACTGTCTAAATGCCGTCACCAATTTAACAGGCCGTCATTAAGACCTCATAAACAGTAACCAGTGTTAAACTGGTAGGTTTAAGTATCGAATGTAATCAGGAACGAATGATAATGGAACATATACTATTATTTCATGATGTAATTAAGGTGATATATTGCTTAATGTGGTAAGTATGCCCAATTTGTATCGTTTGGGAGCAGGTGTCATTCTTGCGGGTTATCCGAAGTGTATGTCCGGAATATAACGATGAATCCAGTGTAGGATGAAACGAGGGTTGGTCGTAATAAAAGTGTACATACAGTAACGTTATATGCTATAATAATACACATAATTTAGTTCCGGAATGCCCTACATTGGCATCTAAAATAGTAGTAACAGAATTGCAGAAACGGGCTGATGTTACAAAAGACATGACACATTTTGCTCGATATTTTCCATATATCAATTGAAATAGTATTCATTCTTTAAAAATATGAAAGCTCTTTTTACATTTTTATTGTATCTTATACTTCTGTTTTGTTTTAGAATGCGCACAACTCGTTGTAACTTATGATAAGGGCCACAAGATGCTTTTCAGAACATACTAGCACTATTTCTTTCTCTTCCGGTACGGTCGTTTTTGTTTTTCGAAATGGTATTTCATTATAGAATCAAAAAATTTTTTTCTTCTCCAAAACAAAAATTCTTTGTAACGAATTAATTTTTCTAAAAAAAAAATAGTTCGTTGTAACGAAGATTTTGTACTATAAACAAGGAAAGGCAAAGAAACACTATTTCAAGAAAAAAATATGTTACTGAATGCATTCCGTAAAACTATTTCATTGGTTAATTTTACATAAAATAATAAATGTTTGAGTTAATTCGAACAAAACTTGTAGGGTTTTATTCTTTTAATTAGAAATTAGACGTAATATTTTTTTTGTAAATATAGATTTTAAAAAAATCCAGAATTTGTTTTTTAGAACTTAAAGATTTTCCACTTTTCCCAAGACACATATATAAAATACTACGCAATAATTGTATTTCGTAATCGGCATTTATTTCGGTAAAGTACATGTTCTATTCTGTTCTGTTCATAGACATGTTTCCCTTGACACGCAATTATAGAATATTAATTTATTAACAGAAGCAACCATCATAAACAGGCCAGCCAAAAATAAGCTCTATTAATATGCATTTGTCATTAAAATTAACATATGCAACAAGTTGGAAGGTAATTAAAACTGCTTAAGACGTCATTGAATTTAACAGTTTTCTTCTCCGAGCAAATGAATCATTTTTTTACCATGTCTGGCATAATAAATGATATATTTCAACATGTGAAGTGTTACAATGTTGTTTCAATGCCAGACATTTACATATGGCACTCTATTTATATACACAAATATTATGAAAAAAAATTATTGCTTGTGTTTTTGCACACCACCTAGGTGGCCAAAGCAGAAGGTAGCCACACACCTTGACGTCAAAAGCGCCAGACGCAAACAAGCGTTCTGCTCTTAACCTTACGTTATGTTGTAAATTTGAAGAATTGCTCCCAGGGTCATGATCCGAGGTCTCCATAAAGCTGAATTTGGTATAGAATAATTGCTTACACGAATAGCTGGCATGGTATAAAACCAGTACCAAACCACGGTCTGTTTGTAACGATGCTCTGCCATACGCCTAATTAACATCGCATCAGTTTGGGGAGCAAACTCACCTGGGATAGATAATATGTAAATAGAAACAGCCTCTGGAAAATTCTTCAAATAAACTAGAAATATGTCGATAATGTATAACTCGTCAAATTAATGCTTAGATGAATCAGACCCCCCATTAAATAAACATGAATTTACAGAGAGAAGTTGCAAATTTGTGCTGTCAGAAATCCCAAACTGCATTTGACAGAATGCTTATCCATAAAGAGAAAAAAATTTGGAAAGCAAAAATACATTAATACAGGCACGTCAAAAATATGGAACGAATTCAATATTATGCTGAAAAAAATGCAGGTTTTGAAATTTTGTATTAAAGAATTTATTACTGCATAACTTCAAAATCAATTTTATTACTTTAATGATGAACTTGGCTTTATGTATGTAACACAAGACAAATGCACAAGGGCCTTGCTGATAAATAACTGCGCGATGCTTTATTTATAGTAACATATAAATACCATTCTGTAATTTTGACGGATTTTTTTCTCGCTCTAACTTACACCGAAAATACATGACAAAATATAGGTTCAAACCTATAACTACGTATATACTAGAAAGTAAATCAACAGTTACAGGATATTGCTCATCAAGGGTCACTTTTAATCATTTATCAACTACATTTTAACCTAACTTCTGATATCGAAACAGTTATAGATATAATCGAGGGCTTAATGCAAAAAGGGTACCATAACTTTCTTTGATATAGGTATTGCTAAACCAACATGAATTATTGATTAGCTTTCTTTAATTTTGTACTCGGTCATCTGCTTATTAATTTAATATGCTAGCATTGTATTGTTTAGTTTTGTTCCGAAATCGTTTTTTTCCGTTCCGATTTGTTTTGTTGCGGTTCTCCTTTGCTCTCCGCCGTGCTTTATGATTAATTAATGCATGGTGACCGTTTATACTCCCACAATGGTCAGAATACAGATAATGTGACACGACGCAAAAGATCAGTTTATCGAGAAAAAAAGCATGACTAAAATGATTGTATCATGCTTTCTCATGAATATGAGAGTATTAAAATTTGTTAAGTCTAATATTTCATGACAAGTGTTTCAGCTTTGTCCATGCGTGGCTATCTGACAGTTTAATGGCAGTACTGGACAGTTTCTCAGATATCTATGACAGTATCTGTCCTAATTTGAGTAGGCCACTTCACGTCTGCTTAACATAAAATATGTGTTATTCTAGAATTTCTGCGAGTTGTGTTGTAATGTTTGAGTATTAAAGGCATTAGTTCGAAGTATATAAGTTATTTTAGCGCAACAGTTATACTATCCTTTTTGATTCGCGCTTTGCTAAAGTGGCTGGCGCCGGTTTCGTATGTTGCCCGGGTACTTTTTTTGTAATAAAGTAGGTAGATGTATTATAAAGGCATTTATTTTCAACTGGCAATTTCTGATGTTTACAGAACCAAGGATTCCTAAGGACGAGTAATTGTTGTTTAAAAATAATTAAATGCTTGAAGCTAGTTTCCTAGATCCGTGTAGACGGTCGGGTCAGGTATTGGAAGTCAGACGAAATGGAAACGGTCATCCATCCATCTAGATTGAGCTCAAATTTGCGGAAAAAGTAAACGGTTATGAGACACTTTTCTTAGCAACATTATTTTCGTCTGGTCACATGCTTTAAAAATATACATACGTTATAGGTCAGTCATTTGCAGACAATAAGGGACAAGTGACGCAAAGTGTGCATTTTGGCCGTTTTTGCCTCAAACTTTAGTGTACTGAAGCCGGAATTTTACTCGTTTTTATCATAAAACAATGAAGTCGACAGGATGAAAATGTCACATGATGAAATGCTAAGAATATGCAATACATCCACTGATATTTCCAAGAACTGGACTTTTTTATGATTTTTGTTCACACTGGTATCAACGCACATTTGTGGAATTTTCAAATTTACTGACCCTTGCCCCTATAAGAAGAACAGCAACCAGAATTTGTGTTCAGATGGAGTTCTTAGGAAGACACATGTAGTATTCCGCTTTTGGAATAAGATAATTGTTCAAATGCCAGTAAATCTTCATTATTTTGAACATCTACATGTATAGCATTGAACCAAATAACCAATGCATTTATATAGATAAACAGTACAAACAAAGTTGCAGGAAGCAAAATATAATTGTCTCTTCACTTCCTAAGTAAAAGTTCCAATATATGTTTATTCAACATATTATATGCTGATTTCTTATTTCATACTTTCGAATGTATGAACTTCCCACATGGGCGCCTAATGGGATTTAAGGAAATCCAATTTGATTTGTTCATACTTTTTGCTGTATTAGAATTTTCTTAATTTCTTACAGCAGGACCACAGAAAAGCATATTTATGCTCAAAAGACTGACTTTAAAGATTTTTTGGGCGTGTGTGTGTGTGTGTGTGTGTGTGTGTGTGTGTGTGTGGTTGGGGGGGGGGGGGGGGGGGGGGCGCAAATCGCTGGAAAATTCTAATGGAAAAGTGATCAAATTAAATTTTATTTAGTTCTGGTGTACATGTTTGTCTTAAATTACATATCATATTTTTATTTACATTTTGTAACATTATATTCAAACAAATTCGGAATGTTCTTGGAATTTTGATCAAT
This sequence comes from Mercenaria mercenaria, assembly GCF_021730395.1. Taxonomy (NCBI): domain Eukaryota; kingdom Metazoa; phylum Mollusca; class Bivalvia; order Venerida; family Veneridae; genus Mercenaria; species Mercenaria mercenaria. Next base: position 32,811,336 of record NC_069366.1, on the reverse strand, counting down.
ACGGTGATATGTTCACCGAATTTTAGCTGGTGTCAAAATAAAAAAAAAATAGCCAGAAACTAGGCACGAGATTTAAGGAAATCAAAGTCATACTCAAAGGGTATAAAATAGCAGTCAGCTTGATACTATATATATACATGTATATATATATAGTGAAATTAGAAAATTAGTGTCGGCCTGTTTATTCTTTTCCCGTTTCTGTACTGAAAACTAACAAAACTGTGAAGGCTGTTTTATTTTAACATTTAAAGTCAAGGCACAAATCAACATTTACTAGAATATCAAGTGAATTGGAAATGCTTCAGAATTCATATCATTTCACAATTTCGTTTTTTTTCTTTGTTTTGTTTCATTCGGAGGATTATTCTTTTATTGAGATTTTCGCATTCAAAGAAATTGCATAAGAACGCTTTTAATCACAAAAAAAAATATTCATCCAAATTTCTTTCCTAATTTTACAAACTTTGTCGGCAATTTCTCTTCCTATCCGAACGTCAATTGAAAGTCCCAAAGGACCACTTTCACTAAATGACAAAATTCAGCTGGAAACTTGTCGCAACTATCGAGCTGTGATCTAGACCCCATTACCAGTAATTTATATTCAAACCATCTCGCAGCTTTAAGAGCTGACAACCTGTCTAGATGTATACACTTTTTGTGACAATTTGGAAACTGTTTCTAAGATAACGTCGCCAGTCTGCAAAAGACGGACTATCTTGCATTCATTTACATACGGTAATGTAGCCAGTTTCACACAATCAAAAGCGTTATCATATTCACGTTAAAGCGTATGAAGAAATAAACAATCTGATATTTGCAGACTCTCTCTACATTTTTGTTCATCTGCGAATCTGTCTTACAGATTTATGTCGACATAAACTTTGATAAAACTTGACAATATGAATAGTAATGATATCTTCAACTTGGCAATACGGCCAAAAAATGTGATGCCTTATATGTACAATTAGATTCTTGGACGATGTTATGACGTCATCAAGATTTCGTAAATTGATGTTGAGCCTTTCATTTTTATCAATATACCGTTACCAAAATTCTCTTCAAGGCACCAAGTTGGTTGTTTTTTCTCTCTCTCTTTCTGGCACTGCATCTATAAAGACATAAAATTATGAAGGTAAATATACACTCTCAAAAATACAGACTCAAATTGAGTCTGCTACGTTTTATGCTTGGTTGCGTTCTGTGCTTTCCAGAAGAGTAAATTTGCGGAAAAGACTGGATGCGCCGATATACAAAGGGCTGTTCGGTAGACCGAAATGCGCCATACTGTTCCGATTCTAGTCATGTCCGACAGGCCTACCGAATTTACACCCGCGCAACATAACCGAATGAAACGAGTTCATATTGGTGTATTGGTGTACCAGGTCAAACTGGCGTATACAATGGAGCCCACCTAGTGTTTCAGGCATCACGCAACTAAATGAAGTGTAAAATGTACAACTGCTGAGCATTGTTGTGTCTCCCTGCTGATAGGTAAGTTGTGACTCTTTCTTTAATCTCCTATAATCTTGCTACAATTTTGGGTGTGGTAAGAATTTTAGGAAGTATGCTCATGCTAGTATGTACATTACCGAAGTAACAAAATGGTTGACAACACCATATTGCAACGGCATTCATTGCTATAGACATTTCGCAGTTGGATGGTGTAGAATATGGTCTGTGTGCTCTACATGTTTATTATCTTACCATTTTAGGTAATTACGATTTCCTGGCTTTAATGATTAATCTATGTTGGATATATCTTCATCTAAAACGTCTTTAATAGTGTCTATCTGTGCTCAAAATTACCTTTGTGATTATGGCTTTACTTTTTTCTGGCGAAACAAAATGGTTTATAAAAGAAAGCAATCTATTTGTATGCAACTCGTTTTTTGTTTTGGCTCATACATTTTAATCTGATACCATTGCGTTCAATTTTAACATGATTCTCTAGTCTTGAAAACACATGCCAGCAAATCTCTTTTTCTAATGAGATAAATACATTTTCTTGACGCGTTCTACGGTTAGTTAAAGAAAGATGGTGTGAATTTGCGAGGGTCGATTCTGGCACGCATGCGCAATCACGTTTGCAGCCATATTGTCTGGAGAGTTATCGGACCACCCGTATCAAATGATGATATCTTAATTTTCAATTTTATACCAATTCATCTTGTTTAAAACAGACATTTTTGGTAAGATGCCACCGAAATGATAAGAAAACATATAGAGTTACGAGGTATGAAGCACTTGTCACAGCTTTGGATGATTTTTATTTAAAAAAAAATAAATAGATTCTTTTATTTTCTCTAGTTATGAAGAGTAAAACCTAGTTACAGCCATATAGGCCTAAAAGTCAATAGTTTCAACACGCCAATACATACAATGTAAACATATCATTATTTAAGACATAGTATATCACTAAGAGTGATTAGCTGTCGAATAAAATCATTGTTTGGAGTTCAGATGCGAAGAGGTGCTGCCCTAGCGATATAACAATACGCATCTGAACAACAAACAATGGTTTCATTCAAGAGCAAATCACTTTTTGAGATACATTATTTCGATTCTTACACGTTATTAAGGCACGAAATATTTGTCTGTTTTGTGTGATTTCTTTTCCTGGGCGCCGCTATGACATTTGACGCTAAGACGCAAAAACTGCAACGTACAAACAGAGCATGTGGTGCATAATAACACACAGTTTCAGTTAGGGAAATAAATCGGGTCGTATTAGACCAAAGATTTATGTATGTGAGCACATACATACAGCTTGATTTTTTTTTAAATACAATCAACATGTTAAATGTTACTTTTATTATAACAATACATTAATTGCATAGATACTAATTAAAATACAAATGGATGAATTTCTACAATAAGAAATATTCCGTAAAATACAACACATAAAAGAATAATTATAAAAGTAAAACGCGTGCATTACAGTATAATTTCTGTGAAATGCATCGCAGACAAGACGTTCTGAATAAAAAAAAAACTATATTGTACGTGGCCAGCATTTTAGATATTAGGAGTTTTAATGAAACCTATTCGGAAATGATGTACACAATTACTGTTAAATGATAGCATATTATTTGAGGATCCTTGTACAGAGTTTAAAGCTTTATGTGTTGAATGAAATGAAGACTACATACTGCAAATACGCACTATGAAATTAAAACACACGCATTTGTTAGTCAATACCTTTTTTAAGGCTGAAATATACAAGAAGAAAACAAAAATGCCATTTATATTTAATCAGCATTGCTCATTCTTTCTTTCTTGCTTTCAAGTCACCATGTCGAAATTGGGTGCAGCTTGACTTTTTACCGACGTGTCAGAATTATGCACCGTTTAGCAATTAATACGGCATAGCTCTCCAACGGAAGTACAAAAATATGGATGAATTAAAAAACAACTGCCCGAGATGTATATCTTAAATATCAATCTAAAACAGCTCCCCTGTCATAATATCTGTCTGTAAAACAGCATGGCAATTTGGACAATTATAAATCTTGATATGTGATATGATATGTGACATAATCCTATGCATGTTTGATCAAATGACATTTGAAACTTAGCAAATGTTGCAAATTAGTTTTGTTTTGTTTTCAAAACTGTTCGCGGGCCATTAAGCGATGTTTACACAGGTCATTGAATCTTTGAAATTGATGCCGTCAAAGGCACGGTGGCTGAAGTATGTATAAATTTTTATTTTAGCATTATTGAAAAGAAAACTGCCTAAGATACATGTTACTTCTAACTGGTACTTATTTCTTAATTGTCATAGCATAACCAGTGCCGTTTAAATTTTTAAAGTCTTACTAAACATATATCATCGAAAGTGAGATCTTGACCAAAAAGCTGTTTCTCATTGCTTCATCTTGTGTATTAACCTTTTGACATTTTTGGCATTTCCGTTTAAACCGATTTTATTTCGGCGCAAAACAAGTTGATCGATTGATATCGGCCCCTCATCATCGAAAACTGATGTGGTTTCATTGAGCTATAATTGATTATAAACGCACAAATATTGCGTGATATGCACGTTTCGTTACAGTAACATTTTGTTATCGCGCTTGGACATCAGTAGTTTTGGTTTGCAACACACCTGTCGTCCTCAAGCGTGTTCGACCCCATGACATTTCCGTCTTGATAATCAATGCTTTGAAACTGATATGTATCTAAACGTATTTAAGGGTTTGGGTGAGATTTATTTAAACAAATACATCCATTTAGATTTGTTTTTAATTCGAACAGATATCACATTGACAAACATCAAGAACCATGTAACGGTTAATACAACACTTTCAAGAATAAAATGAATAAAATGAAAAAAAAACCTTATTAGGAAAAACGAAAATCCATACATTTGCATGCATGTTATGTGTGTAAGTAAAAGTGCTGTGACATCACAAAATGTAGATATTATAAGAAGGAATATCTAACTTAATTTGTAATACCCATCACAACGCACACTTTCATGGGCAATTCTAGATAAACATTCTCAAAACTCACACGCTGAGATTACTTAGGTGAAAACATGGGCATATACAGCTGAAACTCGAAACCTCGAGCTCGCTCAACTCGTTATTCCAGTTAATTCGGAGAATTGTCAAGTCCCATCAAAATTCCTTCTTAACGTACGTATTTTCACTTCGTTTAAGTCAAATTCGGTTGTCCCAAACAAAGTGAACTTCAAGTCCCGTTAATCAGATTTCTACGTATTTACGTCTCTATGTGTTGAAGTAAAATAAAGGCATGGCCATGCGTTACAATTAAAAAATAAATAAAAAATTATGAACAAAATATGTTTCACATTGTTAGGCACTCTCAAATTGTACATAAAATTACATGCAGATATAAATGAAGCTATGACAACACTTGCATCAAGCAAAACACTTTCCACCAAGTATAATTGTTATGTCGATATTCTACATATATATGAGGCAAGGACAACACTTTTAGCAATAAAATACCTACACAAAGTGTTACTGCTAAGTCGAATTTCGGCTATCTGGAAGTAAACCGGTCGATCTCTTGGACGTTTTGACTACGAGGTCCAGCTGTTAACACATTTGGCATATGTAATGCATTCTTCATATAGCACAAGATAACACATACCGCCGATGAAATTCCGGCCTTCTTTTATCAGTTCTTGTTCGACTAGCCTCAGAGTGCAAGTTTGCCAATTGTGTCAATTGTTTTTAATTGTACTTGTTGACTGCACTAAAAAACCAGCCAAAGGTTTGAGTTTTAAGGAACAGTTTAATATAAAATTACATTTTACAAACAGCAGCACCTACAAATGTTTTATTGTGTTCTTTTGTATTTGTACTTAGAACCTTATGTGAGATGTTTGACGGATAATCATGGACAATTAATGTTTCGGTCTGTTGCAAGTGGAATTGTAATTCATCTGTGACGAATTCCAAAGTGCTGCCTGGCGACGTGTTCTTCCAGATCAAAGTGACGCAGGCGAGTATCTTTGCTCTTCAAGCGTCTCTGTAACAAAGACGGTATGATTTGTGAAATGAATGATTATGTGTTTGGAGAGTTTACAAACTCATATATTAGCTAATTGCTGAAAATGCTTACAATGTTGTGAATCCTTTGATGTTGCCGCTCTGTGGAGGACTAACAGATTTTCACGTTTTCTTCTGGAACCAAAATGTAAATCTGATATCGTATGATACTTTTGATAATTGTGATGTCATGTTTTGAAGTTGTACTAAACATTTGGTCGTTTATTTTTTGTTCCCTGTTAAAAGGCATTTATTTTAAAATCCTAATTTTTTATTGATTCAGTCACGGCAGCAATTATCCAGTTAACTACAATGTATATGATAAATAAACTATATAAACATTTTCCTGTCTTCCCTGGATTACTACAATTTTTTACTAAGTTCTTCTGAAATTCGTTTGACAAAAGAAACATATCTGTCTGTTAACATAATATTTGGCTTGAGATACCATTTTGATTTTCATTTAAATGATCAACAAAAATCGTTTCGACATGATCTAAAAGCTTTGTTTTGTATTACATTCATTGTTTATTTATTATTTAGTCGTTTTCATATGTGTGCCAAAATTTTATTTCAAAACGGCAATAGTCCAGAACTGAAACCCATATTTTAATTTAAAGATCTGCTGAATTATTTATGTTGCCACATAGCAAAAGTACTTAACTAACAAAGCAGTGATAAAAATGCCCGTCGTTTATTTCGACTAAAAGGTGTAAATTCCATATCATTTTTTCTTGCAATGAAATCTTTAATAATTACTTCCTAGTACATAATGCTCTAACAAACATACATTTCTTCCCTATTGAATAAATACATCCTTGTAAGCAGTATGCACCCATTAAATGTCGTTATGAAACTGATAAAAATTAAAGAGACCATTAAAAATAGCAGATGTGAATTATATAGCATAGCAGCTTACATAATTTTCAAGTAAATACGGCGTGCCAATGTGAAAATGGGCAAAAATCTTCAACAGACAAACGCTGTGAATTTTAATACGCGTTTAGTAATGCCTGTAAAAAAGTTACGACTTGCTTCCAGAGCACATCGTTTATAAACTTAGCATCGTAAACCACTAGCAATACCCTGGTGGTCTTTTTTGTGCTCTTACGAGTTCTCTGGAAAGTCTGGTCCGACTAAATGTGTAAGTATGAATAGCCCAGAGTTTCTGTCTTTCTGAATGACACAAGGAACCAGTAACCGGACCGGACGAGTTATCGGACAAGAGATGACCGTTTCATTTTGACAGTATCGTTCAATCGCTTGATTCGGATTCTTCGAGTTTGTTTAAATGTTTTAGACAATAAATTGTACTTAAGATTGAGTAGAACTAGAATATGACTGTTAATGGTTTTAAGTGCAAATGAAACTGTGTCAGCCTTAAATTAGAACAACCGGAATTTATAGGTTTATAAATTATTTTATTTCCGCCAAATGACAAAGCGCCCTATAATATTTCAAAAGCATACCTAAGTTTTATAAAATACATAAATATGTATATAAATTCTTTTATGTCCGCCAGTGAGGAAGCGCCCTATAAAATTTCAAAAGCATTTAAGTTTTATAAAATTGTTCAACGTTTCATGATTATTATTCTCATTTAATAATATGTTATGCATTTTCAATTTTGTTGAAATATAAAATTTCATTTGAAATAAAATGTGTACAAAATTAAAAAGGAAAGAATTTTGTTAATTAGAGCAAATCAATATAAGTTTTAGTCAGTGTATAATGAATAGCATGCAGTAAATAACCAAATGCATTGGTTTATTTAGAGTTGTCGCCTATTTTCAGGTTTCCAAAGATAAAAAGCAGAATAGTGTCATGCTTAAAGTGAAATACACGTGCACTAACGTAACTGGCGAGTCTTCTGAGGTTCAACATAATTGCGTTGCCACTGTTCAAGTCTTATTTTCATCATCCATTGGAATAATCTTCCTATGGGATTCAATCCCTTGACATAACGTTCACAGCCTCATTTTCCCATGGTAAAATGATAGTTTTTTCTTCATTACTGGATTCAAAAGACTTTAAATGAAATAATAAATTGAATATAAAGAGTGAAAAATTCATAGCGTTCTTGTTGTATTTGAGTACTTGTGTTTTTGCGATGCATTGTCACGGCAAAAGGGTTGTGCGATCATTCGTTTCAAGAAAATACCCCAAAAACGTTAAACAAAAATACTGAAACACACAAAAACGTTAGAAACATTAATAGTAAATTTCATGAAAAAATAAATGTAGCTAATGATATTGCTAATCTTGTTAGTCATCATGAAATTAAAGTTACAGGAAATACACCAAATCCTGGTATCATTTTTCAAATGCTTAATATTCCATAAAGACAAAAATATAATTACACCAAACTTGACACTGTGAATGGGCAATTATACAAAGAGGAGCATAGAATTTCATCAAATAGTAAACGAATGACTATTAATTTTAATGAATTGCGAAAAAAACTATACCCCAACCAGAACAAAAACAAAACATTAAGAATTATAGTGGTACATTTATTATCACTATCACTGTGTAACAACAGCAGTCAAACTCTTTAATTAAAAATATTTTCAAGAAAAAAGCCGTATATCTTAATTTATCTTAAGTATTTATTGTGCGGTTAAATACTGACAATTAATGTTGAACCATCTTCCGATAACACAGTACTTGAGCGCAAATCCCACTGTCAGATAGTTTACACATCAGCGACGTCAAGCCATATTATGATGATACTTTATTGTTACTCTCAAGTATTATATAGGTGTTTTAGATAAAGCACTTACTACCACGTATCTTGTTTATCTCCAGTTCTGCATTTTATACTTGACACATGTCGATGCCAAGATTGAACTACACGAGAAACAGACGTGTAAAATGAAACTTTGAAGTGTTTAGTGAAAATAACGGCGTGCCAAAATCATGTTCATTCACATAATAACATAAATTAAGTTCTCCTTAAAGCTGGGGCTTCTTGTATTTTAATTGTTGTATTAAGTGACATTTTAGATTATTAACCTGATTTACATGAAACCCTTAAACCACAAGGTTTTTACTGCACAATCGTCTGCATAATTTCTGAAATCTCGGTGCAATTCTTATCGACTGCATAAAAAGAATTACATATTTTTTTTTTTCAAAATACGTAGCATCATTTGGACATGGAAAATAAGTTCAACTTGTTAACATAATATTTGGAATAATTTGGACCTCTACATTAGAAACATATCCTTTTTTTTCTTTTTTAGGCCATGCAATTCACCAGGCTAAATTTTATGTTAAGACCGCTAGAATACAACACCTGTTCGGACGGAAATGGCGCGAACCTGGCCAAATTGATTGCATGTATGTCTGCTAAAAGTTAAAAAAAGTTTTAATTGTATACTAAATAATATGAAAGGTGATATTGTCTTATCAGTACTAAGTCAATTATCTTACATTATATGAACAACACTGTCTTTGTACTAAAATGCGATGTGAAAACACAACCACAAAAATAGCAAGATACCTGTCAGGCATGATACTTGTCAATACAACATAAACCAGTATCAACATTTGATTACTGATATAACTTATCAAAAATGTTATTTCATTCAAAATTCCTCATATTTAAGATTGTCTGTAACATGTTTCAACAAATGTTGACTTCATTTCAGTTTTCCATAGGAAGTGTCGGCTGCACAGAAAGATGCGCATAAAAAACTATAGGAATTCCCTTTAAACAAACAAACAAACAAACATACTACAAAGACAAAAAAATAAAGGTTAGGTACAGACAGCTTTGTACTGAAAACTAACTGCAGCGCAGCGCGCCAAAATGCACAATGTACTGTTACCATTAATGCACAGACAAGTAATTCGAGCTTTTAACAAAAAACATGATATACATTAACAAATGGTCATCAAGTATGTATATATTACAAAACAAGGAGGCAAATGACTTCAATTTATACAAAATGAAAAACACCTGGCGAAAAATGCCGTAAAATTGATTAATCTTGGTCCTTTCAGTCATTCCAATCTATGCCTATAGATACGCATCCTAGGCGTTTTTCTGTGGAACTGAGGAGTCGCAAACAAGTTTCCGACATGCATAGTACCGACATTGAATCACCAAGCTATATGACACCCAACCAAATTTTAAGGGAGAACAAAAATGTAGTGGTTTATATTAACTTCTCAACGTTTGTGTTTCTTAACAATGGTTCCTATATTAAATAAAAGCGTTTTGTTTTTCATACCAAAGAACTACAATCCCCTGAGCCGTCAAAACAATCCAAAATGTCAACAATGAGCATCGACAAATGTATCCTGTATTTGATTGTGTTTACTGACTCATCCCCTTTTCTGGTTTCGTCACACAATTAACAGGTGTCCGCAGGCCCCTTATACATGTACATTGTTCACGTGGAAGTACCGCGATGAGAATCTAATAGATACACATCAAAACATTTAATTGATTTAGAGATAGCAATGTGTCAAGTTTTATATACCATTGATTGACAATTAGTCACTAATTACTCATTTAAGAATAAAACAATTCATCTGTCACTTTATAAAACAATATTTTTTCTGCAATACATTATACATACATCGAACATTGTTAGCGTCCAAGTGCTGAAGCCATTTTACATATTTTGTTAAAGAGTCATGTATTTACTGTAATGCTTACTATGTTTTTCATTTTACTTAAATATGAACCACGCTGTCGGTCTGTTGTTTTTGTGATGGTGCCTTTTGATATTTTATAGTTTGTCTTAATGGTGACCAAATTGCTATATTGTGTGACTTGTACATTTTTGTTAATCGTTTTTAAAGCTTTTGTAACTTTTTTCATTCTTTGTTGAATTTTATCAACACAGTAATTACAGGCGGAGACAGTATCTGCGATTTTGCGGCTTTTTACGATATGTATTTTATTAACTACAATTTGACCAAATATATTTTAGATAAACCATAAAGAATAATAAAATCAATATTTTTGTCATGTTTTTGGTATATTTCTTTATAACTATTTCAGTTCTGTTTCACTAACAGAACAACTTCTCAGTTCCATAATTACCATATTTGTTATTCCCTCAAAGAAAAAAAAAATCCTGAACGTTTAAATTCATGTAAGACAAGAAAAATCATATTATTATAGTAGAAACCGTATTTAGTTCACTGTTAAATATTCTAAAAATATCTACCACTCAAAAATTTGGGAAGAACTCCAATGGGATTCGTAAAATATCCCATTAGGCGCAACATATCCTATGGGATTCAATGATGAGATATATTTAAAATAAATCAAGTCATTTATTGATTATTAGCATAAGTATCACCATCTCCATTTATATTTAAATTTTTAAATAGACTCAAAACAGCAAGTTAGTTTACCATAGTTCGAATTTTTTAAAAAATACCTTAACGGTTGTAATTTCATCAATATTATGTTATATTTATATTCATATTCATATTCATATTCATACATAACATGATTGTACAATAATTTTCTTAAATATTAGTTTAAAAAGTCTTGTTGCTCCTCTATTTCTATTAATTAAAGGAATATGTCTCCTAATTTATATTTTTTTCTCGAAATTTCCAAAGTACATTTAAATTAATACTTATTTCAAATGTAATTCTAATAAGGTAAAAAATGTTATCCATTGATTTTATATACATTTATACATGTAGTATCTATTCATAGAAATACACTCGTGTATTCTGTAAAGTATGCAGAACATATTCTGCTGCTGCTGCTACAAAATTGATAATAAATACATATAACATATATTACATCAAATCTAATTAAGTAGGTAAGAATATTCTCTGCGTATCTTACAGTCTATAAGCGTATTTTATTAATTGATTATTTATGAATTTTTATATTTGTTAAAAATTGTAAAGAGATGTCATGATATATTTGACAAATAATCAAGGCCTTCGAGTGGTTCGTCGTGTACTTTATCACTGTTCGGAGTTCAGATGCGCAGGAATTGAGACGCGAGGGCGTTAGCACGAGTGGTTTAATATCTATATTAATTATTGCTTTAACAGCAATTTTTCTGGATTTGCAAAATGCTGTATCAGTAGAAAATATTAGAGTGTAGTAGCGACGAAACTTGTGAAAGCGTTAACTGCCAAGCGAATCGCGGGCTATATCACAAAATTTAGCAAATTTTGTCTTCCTGGTTGTATGGTTATTTCCTTTATAAATACTGCAAACATGTTATAAGTAAATTTTAAGCCTCTAAGATAGCGAATTTTTATCTGATGGCTTAACCATTTATGTTCAATGTGATATCAAAACACAACAACACTGAATTTTACAGAAAAAGAAGTATAGAAATAAGAAATATACTTAAGCAAATACTTGTTTGTTATATCATATTTGTGTGACTGAAATAAATACTGCAACTGCAGACAAATACTACTAACCATAGTATAATTTTAGCTTTAAATACATTGTCTATGTTCGGAGCCAGCGCCAATAAAAATGTCAATATGGAAACAACCTGCTGGAGTAACTTCCACTGTTAACGAGGAAAACTTATATATGAGAAATATGACAGAACAAACATAGGGACTGGAACCAGCCTATACAAGATTGTATTCAGACAAAGGCGATGTCAGTGGTACATAACAATTTGTTACATGTATTAGTATGATGTATTGAGTAACTGTATACTGTAACTCGTACATTGAACTTGTGCTAAAGGCCACCTGTAAACAAGGATCCAAAGACCACTGGTGTCATTCCCATTTGAAATGTATTTTAATCTTTGAATAATCCACCGACAAAATTTAATGATCACTGTCTTGAGATTGAATGTATATCTTCTCTTCAGCATGGAATGTTGTCAAAAATGTTGTCTTTGCGTTTACAGCTTAAAGAACAATAACATTTCTCATTTCTAACAATATTGTTATTGATCAGAAAGAACACATAGTATCTTTTTTTTTGACTTTGTAGAAAAGATACATTGTTTCATAAAAATTTAATTATGACTAACTTGTGCGAGCATGCATTTAATATACCTAAATAAAGGTGCATGGTATCTATTTGCGAGATATTAGACACGCGAAACAAGGCATCATTTAATTTAACTACAAACGAGATCGCCTGTCATGAATTAATTCGTAGATAATTGTTTAAACTTATTGAAATGACGAAAACGTCGTAAACAGATGTATAGATTATTAGCGCGATAAAGTTATCCTTCATAAATTTCAAAATAATTAAAACGAGAAGGCATTCATTTATAAAATAATTACATAGTTAAGAATCAAATTTCACTAAACTTGTTATATAATATTCGTTCTATATGGTTTTAAACAGTTCGGCATGAGTTTATAGACAATGCGACATCTTCTGAAGTATTTGAAGCGCCATCTTGAATTACCCGTCATGCATTAGTAGACCTACCACGTGGGCAAATGATACTCCATGAGAGTCAAATATGATCTGCATCCGAACAATGATTACTCAGTCTTTGCCAAACACTTATATGCTTATTGCAAAGTTGCACGAAATCCCGAACATTTAATTCTTGTAGCGGTTAGAAACATTATAGTTGTGTTTGTTTTATAAGATGCCCGAAAGGTCTAGCGTTGCCTAGTGCCATTTGACCGCATTGTTCTTTCACGTATTCTTTTTCTCCAACCATTGTATAGCAGAAACTCGTCAAAGAATAATTAAGCATCTCGGAATCATAAAGCTAATTACGGCGCAGTATTCTCTCACGGTTTGAGGCTCAAATTTTAAACTCGATCTTTCGCAATACATACCACCATTTTTAGATACCTTAAGTAAGTTATTTGATTATGAGCAAACATTGAACAATATCATACAGTAGCCTTGAAAATATTTCAAGACCCATGCACGCAATCTATCTTGTGTAATCTTCAATTGCTATTGACACGTTGCCAGGCTGTTTGGCAATGGAAACACCTTGAAACAATATCCGCCCTGTGAAATGAATTCAGAACCAAATCTGTTTGCAAAAAATGAACAAAATTAGAAACCACACATCGAAGCTTCCTACTAGATTATGGTACTATAATGTATAAGGACGGTTTTGGAGAAGGAGCTATACCGTATTTGTGGAAATTGTTTCACAGGGTGGTCGAAACATAAACAATGCCATGTTTTAAATGGCCCATAATATGTACTGTGTAGGTTGTTGGAAAGAAAAACAGAAAAGACGCGTTTGAAGTTAAAGTCTATGTTGGAATCATATCATAGGGCAGAAACTGTGTCAATGGAATATAGGATCCTTGTGTTGAATAGGAGCACAGGACTGCGAAATGCTTTTGCTTTGAATAGTGCACGTTATTTCGGACAGTACGTCAGAATGAGACATATATGTGTAAAATTATAAGAAAGTGCTACCAAAACGGAAACAATACGATCTAAAATGAAAGTATTTCGAAACATTATCGAATGGTACCTGATATTCATCTAAATAAAACTATTATTGCCATCCCAAATGTTATTTTTTAATTTCACTATACCTAATGTAACATAACTTTTCATATCTAGTTAAACAAGTATTGTATTTTTGTAACAACCGGAAGAACAAGAAACTGTCATATTCTCCCGGCAAGTTAAGCTGCCAAAGGTAGATAATAGTTTTAATGGGAAAACTCCCTCAGATAAGTCTCACATTTCGTATAAATTCTGGAAGAACTTCTCTCCATTTACAGATTCACAGAAATGAATTTAATCTCGAGTGATATATTGCAAGCAACAAGGGTCAGTAAACAGATATTTACATATCAACGTTTTATATCTTGAAAGGTGTTTTACAATATTTCTGTGATGAAGTGGCCCAATTTCACATAAGCATTGGTATTTTCACATGGAGTGAGAAACATGGTTTTTATACTGAATCGTGTTATCTTGTCATATTTATATTTGGAAAGCATTTTCTCCTTAACTTGTGCGATTTCTGATTAGTTTCCCTGATAAAAATAGATGTACGTTTTACAGTTCCATTCAATATACGATTAACTCTCCCGAAAAGTTTTTACGAAAAACTATTTGTTTAGATTAAAAGAACTAGAGGAACTTTAAAACACATATCACCCTCTACTTTAATCTTACAGATTGCGACAAAACAGAATTATATATGCGATAGCATTACCTTATTGTCTTATTCTCCGCAACAGTGCTTGCAGACGTATGCTTATAATATATATAGAGGATATTACATGAGAATCTTGTGATATGGAATTTATTAAACGACATGAATAAAACAGTAAAGTGCGACGCTCTGACAATGTTTTATCACTTTTTTGCAACGGGTTTAATAAAATTCAGTATGAAAAGACATAAATGTTATGTTCGTTTAATTACATGTTAGCTTTTTGCCGAAACAAAAAAAAATCTTCTTTTGGTCTATCGCAGACAAAGTCAATCCGATCATCCGATCTTCTATATTTAAAACGACGTCAACGTCAAAATGTTGTTACACTAGCGTAACACCAAAATTATTTTATGGTTTTCCACCTAATCATGTTCAAATCATATGTTGCGAAAACGTGTCCTTCCTACAAACATATCGGTTCTCTGTCCATATGTGTACATTTGAAATCAATCGAATCACACTTTCTCATTATCCTAAACGTAGACAAAAGAGCAAAATAGAGAAAAGTGGAAACTTAACAGGTCGCTCAACACGTCAAAAACGAAAATGTTGCAGGCTCGGTTTGATTGAGCCTGTTCATGGACGGTAGTGGAAATGCAGGCTACCGTCCACGCCCTCTAGCCCCGGGTTGAGCAGAACTCAACATTCAAACATGCTAAAAGTACAAAAAAGCAATTTAGAGACATCCGCAGATGTATTCAAACGGCGATGAACATGGAAGCCATACATTTGGTTTTAATCTATTTACATATTTCCTAGTCAATGTCTATTTTTATCTTTAGTTTAAAGTATGTTCTAATGCGCAACAAAATAACTTTACACTTTACTTTAAAAAAAATAATGTAGTATACAGTAATATAATAAAAAGTACCGTAATGAGAATGAACTGAATGACTGGATGGAATACAAACTTGATATTGGCCTAGTAATGGCGATGACTTTTTGGCGTACCAAGTTGATATTGGCCCGAATAGCAACATCATTGAAAATTTCACTATATCACGGTAGTATCAGTGTCATTTTAATGTTTTGATGTGATACACTAAAACAAATTGTTTTTAGATACATTTTACCTCATATCAACTGTTAACAATAAATGATATATGACCGGTCAGAATGACACCTCATTGCAAAAATACTCCTGTTGAACATTTTTACTTGGTACTGAAAAAGCGATATTGCGCAGTTACTAAAAATAATCGACAGTCAAACTGACGAATGAGAAAATACGTATACAGTGTTGAACAGTTTGATATTACAATAATGCACAGTTACTTAAATAGCCTGTCCAAATAGCCAATAAGAATTCATGCCATGGCTTCAGTTACCGTTGCGTGTGTTAGGGATTCGCCTGGCGGGGATAACTTCTATTTACACTGCCATGTGACTGGAACATACTGATGGTAAGAGTGAGGATAGTGCGCACCATAAACCGGTTTAAGCTCCCCAGTAGTAGACTTCCCTATGACCGTTCCAAGGCGGTGCCCCACTGTGTTCCTTCGTTTGTTCGTTTTGTCCTCATGTGTTTGCTTTGTCTTTTTCAGCGAATTTGTGCACGTGTGTTTGTCTATGTGTGCTAGTCTTGTGCACACCGGTTTGCTGTGGGATGAACTTTGGGTAGGCTGCGTTTTTAGAACGCGGATGTACCTGTTGGATATTAGTCCTAGCTTTCATATATCTATAACAGACACCTCTACCAAAATAAGGTTCACGTCACATTTCAATGCTGGGATGTCATTCTTGTATTATACTGTTTAATAATATCATTCGTTTACACACTTAGAAGGTATTCCATATAGTATAATATTCTTTTTTCTGAAACTTGGGGTGACATGAAACAGAGCCAAACCTGTCTTGAAAAGTGAAAAAGGTAAATATGCACTATCTGTTCGAATGGAACGTGAAAATATTGACATTTAAACCAGGTTTTATAGCTCCGCTTTTTGACCTACTACTCATGTCGGGCGTCGTTTTGTATTTCAAGTAAAATATTTCTGAGACATTTAATTCATGTATAAATAAAATTAGAAATCAAATTTCTTATAAAATGAAAATGTATGGTGAAAACATTTTTCGTACGCTGGTTGTCATAAATGTTTTATAGTTCTGTTAAGTAATGGGGTTATTGGTACGGGTTTTTAACTCCAAAGTGGGGGTTTTACCACTAACCATTCCAAGGTTGTTCGCATTCCGCCGTGTTCCTTCGTTTGCTTGTTTAGCCCGCGTTGTCTAATTGTTGACATTGGTGTAAAAGTCAATTATTTACACACCATACGTACACTGCTGTAGTTTCGCTTTTGGGGGTTGTGTTCTTTAGACTTAGCTTCTCCTATTTCACTAAAGTCCTTGTTTTCAAATTGTTTATTTTAATATAATTGTAAATCAACTGTAAATTGCTGTAGAGCTTCGCCTTTGGAGGTTGTTTTCTTTGGACTTAGCTATTCGTATCTTTGTTTTAGAATTGTTTGGTTTGATATAACTGTAAATCATTTACACGCCATATGTACATTGCTGTAGAAGATGTGTTCTTTGGACTTTGCTACTCCTGTTTGACTTTAGTTCTTGTTTGTATTGTTTACTTTAATAAAAATGTAAG
The DNA here is from genome assembly GCF_021730395.1 of Mercenaria mercenaria. Taxonomy (NCBI): domain Eukaryota; kingdom Metazoa; phylum Mollusca; class Bivalvia; order Venerida; family Veneridae; genus Mercenaria; species Mercenaria mercenaria. Next base: position 32,794,090 of record NC_069366.1, on the reverse strand, counting down.
TCATTTACACGCCATATGTAAATCGCTGTTAAGCTTCGCTTTTGGGGGTTGTGTTCTTTTGACTTTGCTATTCCTGTTAGACCATAGTCCTTGTTTTCAAATTGTTTAGTTTAATATAAAAGTGGATCATTTACACTTCATGTGGACACTGCTGATATCAGCTTTCAAACAAACAACATTATAAGTGTGTAAGAAGCTCCCAGACCGCGCCATACCAAAGACATGACCAATGGTACCAGTAGCCTCCCTTGCTTGGCGCTCAGCATAAAAAAAGAAACCGACTTCTATTCTCTCATAGATCGATCAGGAATTATGTGTCGATATGAAAAGCATAACATCATATCAACCTAAACTAAGATTGTCCAAACTTGTAATAAGCCAAGACTGAGAAATGCTCTACAAATTAAGGTATCAGATTCCAGATATATCAGTTTCCATCTTACAAAATATCCCTTTGTTTTGTTACAACACCATGTACATAATTTATGTATTTATAATTTAATAATCTATTCACCTTTTTTTCCCTGGCGGATATGGTTCTTTTTAATGAAATTAAACACGCTACAAAGTGTCTGTTTGATTGAGGTTTATTTTTTCTTAATACATCATCAATTTCAACAAAACATGAGAGAAATAAATAAAATTTATGCATGGCAAGACCGGAAACATGTTTAATTAGAAACAAATATTACAAAAATTAACAAAACAAATCACGAACTTCAGTCGTATTGTAATGCAAGCGTCAAGTCCCTTTGATGCAGCCTTGTCGATTTCACACAGATTAACACATACTAAATGCAATTCTTATTCGATTTAACACTTGGCTAACTCAAAATGATTGTTTTCCATCGTCAGAAAGAATTCCTATTGACTGGTCAAAATTGCCAATCGACCTGCTGTCAGTTCAAGTTGAAGCTGGGATGATGAAGACAAGACAGAGGCGTGAATGGTGAGGAACCGTGGTGATATTCTTACTGACTTGAGAAATTGAATAATGGTATTGTTTTGTATATTTGTCAATTGTCTTCACGTGGCTGTGAAATTGGTTATTGACATCCGGTCGCTTTTAAACGAGACCGATCGTGATGTAAACAAGGCATACTGTAATGTTTTAGAATTGAAATCTTGAAACATTTACATTTAATTAATATTATTTATCACAATACAAACTGTAGTCTTTTAAGCATCTCATATGAGAATATGGAAAACATATCAATATAATTATCTTTAATAGACTCCAACAATGAGACAAATCGTAGGAAAGAGCATTTCAACATTTTGTTTTAAAACTTTCTGTACATATTTCATTTACGTTTCTTGTCAAAAATCGTATTTTACGGACATTGATAAATTAATTATCATGTAATTGAATTTGTTTAACCTTTTTTCATGATAAACACGTTCAAAGATGCTACACATGCAAGGCCAAATTGATCTTCTACCAGTACAGACACAGGGCAGAACACAGAGAGAGAGGGGGTGCTTAGAGACATGTCTATCCGGCTTACCTAGCCTAAGTGTTTACAAATAAATAGCCTTGGATACAAGTGAAATCTCTTTTCTGGGAAGAACCATTATAGTCAATACAAAACTACTGATATTATGTGCAGAACCTATTTAAACATATAGCTTTAAGTTAAGAAAAAGAATGATAATATATATGAAAATATGTTAATCACTTATAATCGACATTTTAATGCAGATTCTTACTGGCTTGTCGTAATTGGCATGCGTTCTGTTCTCAATTCAAGTTTTAATTGGGCTGTTGAAAACAGGACAGTGGAACTGTAGTGATATTCTAACTGACTTGAGAAATTATAGTACTGTTTGGTTTATTTGTCAGTTATCTCCACGTGGCTGTGAACTTAGCAATTGAAATTTGATCTGATCATGAAATGAGTTCACAGTGCATTGTGTAATGTATATTGTTCCAAGAATAGAAATGTAAAATAGAGCAAGTTTTGTTCATAAAACATGATTTTCATCAATTCTGTCAAGTTGTCCCCTTAAAAGAATATTTCAAATAAATAAAACATAACATATACATGATCATGTTGTTGTGATTCCTTTAGGAAAACCGATAGATATTTTAAACTGCATCCATAATAAAATGCTATGACGGAATGATAAAATAAACTCATACTATTAAAATCAGTCTTTAGAAATTCTATATCTTTTACTGATCTATTCATACGACTGTCTTATTAATATTCTACAGACTACTAAGAAATAAATTATTGTGAGCATAACAGCCTATAGAAATAATATGCCTGATCGAAATATTGCGAGCATAACAGCTTATAGAAATGATTGCCTAATAGAAATACTGCGAGCATAACAGCTTACTGAAATTAATTGCCTGATAGAAATATTGCGAGCATAACAGTTTATAGAAATTATTGCCTGATCGAAATATTGCGAGCCTAACAGCTTATAGAAATGATTGCCTGATAGAAATATTGCGAGCATAACAGCTTACAGAAATTATTTGCCTAGTCGAAGTAGTGTGAGCAAAACAACCTATAGAAACTAGATGCTTGGTCGAGGTATGGTTAACATAACAGTTTTAGAAATTTATACGCCTAGTCGAGCTTCATTTGTCGAACTATTTTCACAATTCTTGAGTTTTATACCAATTTTGATTTGTTAGAATAAAGAAAGAAAATAAAACAAACTTTATATCTTGCATTAAAGTCGTCTTCTTTCTAGTACTAGTATCAAAATAAATGAATAATGAATAAATTTTGCCTTTCTAAAGACACTCTAGAGAGCAAATTGAATTATCTCTTTTCTAATGTTAGCTTTACTCGCGGTGTTGGCGTCTATTATAAGACGTCAAATAGGAAATTATCTGACGTGGGTCTTTATCTCCTTACCGTACAGTTTTCGTTTGTTTAAAACCGAATAAGTAATATGCATGATGTTTCTAAAGTAATAATATCCATATAATTAGAACAAATTTTGTTGAATAACATAAATTAAAGTATCCCAATAATCTCCTGTCTCCTCCTCCTGAGATCTGTACTTTGGTGAACATTTTAACATAATATATGTCATGTTAGTACGTGTATATGCAGGGGTCACAAGAGTCGCAAGTGTTCATCTGCCAATATTACTAGTATCCACCCTCAAGAAAGTTACAAGAGATCATAATACATTTTACAACAGACAACTCTTTTAGAGGCTATTCCTTGACTAAATAATACACATTTATATTATGTTTACACTCTAATAGAGAAATAAATAATGACACTTAAAACACTGTTCACGGCAGAATCAGTCTGATTGTGCGTAATACGAGCTAATAGAATGACTGCTCACTCAAATTTCACCTTTTCAAGTAATGGGTCAGTGAATTTCACTTTTTCAAGTGCTGATTTAGTGAAATTCACCTTTTCCAGTCATTATTTTGTAAAATCGTTTGTTTCCACTTAGTGAAGCGCTATTTTCCAGTAATGATTCGGTGAAATCGGTTACTCCCCCAAAATACACTAAAGTTCGCTCTTTGCAATTCAGCGAAAAGTAAATGTCTATGTTTTGTAAATGTCAGACAGAAATCGGTGATGTAGATGAAAACTTGGGGCTTCCCTCAAACTACCAAATTTAGTCTCCAAATCTGCACCTGCTTTGGTATCGAGGCCTTACTATCACATTTTCTTTGTTTGCACTATTTATAAACGCTGTCCAACGCGCATGTCACTACGGTCTAGAAGAGTCTATTGTCGGTGAAGATTCTGATGACGTAGGCGTTGATTTCTGAGCCGAAAGTTTTTCAGCGTTCAAATAAGGATGATACCTATATAATGCTGTTGGATAATGGAGCTGGGCACCAGGGCTACTTTCTGAATTATATCCCGAAGTAGCTGGTACCCCTTCTCTAAGTCTCATATTGTTTATATTATTTGCGGCCATAAATGGATGAAGTCCCAGTGCAGGAAATACAAAGTTAGAATTATTCAGTCCGAAAAGTCCGCCATATAATGTATACAAGGAACGATCTGTTGGTGGATATGGGGCGCCACCCAGAAGTGACGTAGGAATAGGACGCCACATTGACCATGGTGACGTCATCATACCCTGCTTTTCCAAAGAAGCTTGATCTTCTGGAAAAAAAGAAAAGGGATCTGTGTCACAATTGATGATGATTGTATCTTCATGTATTCAATTACAACCCTACTTTGTTACAGAAAATTCATTCAGTGTGTAAGTAAACATTAAAACAAAACGTCTTATTTCAGAACATAAAAAGAGAAAAGATATGATCATATCGAGCTGTATTCAACAACTTCTAAAGCAGTGTGAAATGAAATACAAGTTGCACTATGCAACCTTATAAAGAAACATATTGAGGGGCAAAGAAATGTGTCATATGCAACTTTATACAACAAATGCCAAAACATTTTGGAAAAAAACGCAACTATGAAACAGTACTAGATTTCTATTCCGTTTTTGTTCAACAAATAAATAACACGCTGAAATGAAAAAGCTCTGTGTCACTTAATTCAGCAAAATAGAGAACAGGCCAAAAAGGAGAGTCCTATGAAATTTTAGACTGTCAATATATGATGAAAATGATCAGCTATGTACAAATATAATATTTAATATCTGTATACCTCTTGCATACAATTCTCTATGTTGTTTGAGCGATTCCTCAATTTCAGCCTCAGTGTACGCTCTCAGAGGGGATCTTGCGTATGTGTGTTGTTGCATCAAACTCTCCATGCTTTCTCTTGATGGATAGAAAGAATCAAACTCGGTAAGCCGTGTCGAGTCCCTAAATCCCTTTGCAAATGGATTACTGTCTATCTTTAATTTGGTAATCTGAAATGAAGGAAAAGACAAGATCTTAATTCAGTTGTATATACCTATGTAATGAATTGTTCTTGCATATACACCGACGATATTATCCGACTGCCGAGCTTTGATTATAGGGAAGGATTCTCGAATGTCATCATTTCAGGTAAGGTGTGTACCTGTGTTACAATTAACGATTGTACGAATCTGTCACTTTGATGGCTACTTCAGATTGAATAAATGTAATAATGTAATAAGGCAATAAGGCATAAACAAAAACTGATGAGGTCTATTTACACTCACTCAGCCAATGAGTAGCTTATGTAACGTACTAAAAGCCACAACAGTAACGTATGAAAGAAGTATTGCGATAAATAACAAAAAGATATTCGTACAATCTTTATTGGATCCAATCACATCAGTAATGTAATTAAAGTGTTTTATTCTTTAGTCCTTACCAGCTGATTTTGATATGCTGTTACAGCGATGAATGTGGTTTCTGGGAATATAAACGTTTTAAATTCTTCAGCTTCAAGAGTAGTTATGGATGGGAGGTTTGGTGTGCTGTCTTTCTTCTTCACTATATGTATACGTGGCTGATATTTGTGCATCGAGTTCAAAATAATCTGCAGATGAATAATAAAATTATATGTAAGTGAGTTTTAAAACATTTTTATTCAATAGTAATATCATATCGAGGGCAGAGAGCGAAACTATTATAACTGTATATAAATAAAGACCAAGTTACAATAGTTTCGCGCTCAGTCCTCGGCGTATTTTAATATGTCTATATATGTATGTATAAAATGTATTTAATATAATAATGTGATCAAGAAATTGAACGTATTTTATCAGAATTTGTTCTGCGTCATTGCCATATTTATCAAGCATGTTATTGACTGGAAGTCAGTCTTGTTCTATTTTTAACTACATACCTGGCTATTTTTATCAAGCATGTTATTGGTAAGTTTGAGTTTCTCAAACGATACAGTCTGTTTTACAAGTTGTTCTCCGGAATACGGTGAGTCTGGGTGCACATAGAATCTGAAAATTATAAATGAAATGATATCAGTTTTCTAAATGAAACGGATTTTCAGTGTATAATTATGTGGTACGTTATTTTTATACTTACAACGGTGTTCAGTATATTTTACAAGGCTAAGCCTAATATGTATTTTCAAACAAATAAGGGAATCTGACGTAAAATAAATAATGGAAAATACTAAAAACACGAAAACAACTAGTTCCATTAGCTCTCATTCAGTTTTTTAAAATAAAGTATTACATCAAGTATTTAAGAAAAAGAAATTGACCAATAGCCTACTGAGGAATGAAGAATTTGAAATATAACTTTTCAACGAAAAGTTTTCTACCTTGTTGGTAATGGCGGGTCAGCTTTTCCTGCAACCAACCAGGAAGATCTGTGATAGGCATAACGGTACCTTTTGTTGTCAACCGGGACAATATCCATTAGGACACTGTATTTGGTATCTGGATCCAGGCCAGTGAAGGACACACGAACTGTTGGAAACATACGTCTGAAATGAGATTATAAATTGCTACTGTTTGTGTACACAAATATTTGCAATAAATCAAACGTCTTATTTGAAATTGGCGAGGTTACCGCAACGCCCTGTCTAAAACCTGGGAAGTAATGATGGAATGGCACAAAAGCAGTGGTTTTGAAAAAGGTTGGGTTAAGCGAAAAAATGTCTTAAAGCAACAAAGAACTTTTTACATCTATCGTTTAGGCGTTAGGCCAACTTTATACCATCTGCAAAAACATGCTTCTGTTTTGATTAAAAATTATTCTAAACCTATCACAAACAAATGAAAGATGTTATATGTCTGATTATCTATCTGAGAAAATTCCAACTTATCTTTCCTTTTCTTACGTATGTGTCTCACAGGAATTCAATTCCTGCGAATTTTGGTGAATATATCAATAACCTACTACAATAAACACGTACTATGGCTTTTAGTGCGACTGGGGTGTTTTGATGGATTGGCTGATATGAGAACTTGTGAATAAAAACAAATTAAGATTGCTGGAAAACACAATCCAGACGCGGGTAATTCGCCGATATCAAATCATTCAATAACTATTCGGCTTGCCATTAGCATGATATCCGAGCCGCCATTTAAACACTTTTATTCCCTGTGGAAAAGCGCTTGGCAAAGTTTTAAGCGTTTGGAGAGCAAGATCTGCACCATACGACACATAAATCGGCACCAAAATTGGCAAAAAATCCGCTTCAGATTTGTTTTGGAATGTGATGGAGCTTCACGTTTTATCACAACCATTTATCACCTTACAGTGACTATCACTTAGATTCCTGTAATGATTGGCTCCCCCTGGGGACGTTTACTGACGGGAAATGGTAGTTCTTTCATCATAAATTCGCTAAATGACAGTTCCGAATTGCAAATGGTAAATGATGGGTCAAGTCGTAGGAAACAATGGAGCTTATCTCTATGTTTATCTTGGAAGAGAAAACTAGCTACTCGAAAGTTACGAAGTGTTGCCATGGAAATATTTGGCACAGGGGTGAAAACCAAATTTCATAACAAAATTTTGGCAACATCGGTCTCGAGTAGAAGTATGTCTCCAAAACTGTGATTTTATTTTTATTAAAACATGTGTGTACATATTTAGAGCTTTTGCAATGAATTATTTGGCACAAACGTAACAAAACTGTTATTTGTCGATGAAACCAAGTTTAAGTACAGTCAGATTGACAGAGGCTATTAGAAACCTATAAGATATTTTTTATTTTATGTTTTTCGGTGGTTTATCGAAATATAACGGTGAATTATATCCTGATAAACTCACTGGCCACTCAGTGAAAATTATCAAATCTGATACCCGGATTAACGTCAAAAAGTTTACCAAGCGTACTGAAAGCCGGAAACAATATGACGATGACGTCGTTAAAATGACGTCATCTTTGCGATGCTTCCTGATAAAATTTCCCGCAAATTTCGACATTTTATTGAAATAAACACAACAAAAGTAGAGTTTTAGACATAAAATAAACAGAAAAATTGTTGGTATCGATGTAATATCACGGTAATTTCACTCGTGAACACCAAAAGTTGTTATTTTCACTCGTGGCTGCGCCACTCGTGAAAATATCACTTTTGGTGCCCACTCGGTGAAACTATAACGTGATATTACACCGAAACCAACAATTATCCTCTATATATTAGTACGTTCTTAGATATTATGAATATAAGTTCAGACAATCCATCTTCACGAAGTAGATAGGCATAGATATCATTTAAATGTTCCGTTGGTTAAGAAAGAATAATATATTTTATTTGTAATCTTTTGTCAACCTTTTGTGTAAACGAAGTCTACTTATTTGACCATCAGACCATGTAGTTTACATTATAAAACAACTAATTACATTGTGGATCATCACTTTTATCATAGCCACTCAAAATTAAATATATTTTATTTCATGTGTTTCAGTGAAGTACTGGATTACAAGTATATCAGTGAAAACATCATTTTATTTTTTCACTGGTACGGAAGTGTACTGGCTTGAATGCGGAAGAATATGAATTCTAAATATTAGTAAATTGTTCTAAAGATATAAATGTATATAAAACTTAGCATAAAGAAATGCCCTCCACCGTAATGAAATGTAAACGAAATCTGGAAAATTCGAAAAACTATTTGACAATTTCTCAAACATATATCGTGATATGACGACAATGCCAATAACGTCAAGATGCAATACACGTGACTTTGCGCGGGTAAAATGGGCATCATTTACTTAAAACCGTTGAAACTCATAAAAAAATAATTGTTGTACAAGTTAAATTGAAAAAATTTCACTCGTAAACACCATATTTTACATTTTCACTCGTAGCTGCGCTTCTTGTGTGAAATTCATGATTGCATATGGTGTTCACTCGGTGAAATATATTTCTATCTTACACTGAAACAAACAAATATTCTCTATTTATATTAAACAGATAATCAAACAATGTGCACAAAAATAATATATTTTCTATCAAAAGAAGACAAAATGTCTTAACGATTATTTTTGTCGTAAGCAGACACAGTTTTATAAAAGTTGTACGAAACCCCTGTGTAACAAATCTGAAGAAGTTGTGTGACTCTGGAAAGATGTATTGTAATGGATGAGACAAGAGATGGCAATTTGTATCAGAAAGAAGGGTCCTAGAAGCTGAAGATCTTGTCTCTAATCGCTTATCATTAATCATGGGGAGCAGACAATATTGTTAATGTGTTTTGTTATATGTAGAGCAGCTCAAATTGTCGGTTTCGTATTCACACTTGAGAACGTTTTCCCTCCCAACTAGCAAAGACGTGGGCTGTTGTGAGAAGTATGTGTCTAACAAGTACTTAAGTTGACAAAAGAGGAAGCGCAAGAATTTATGCATACTTTTGGCTTATCCGGCGTCAGTGAAACATGGAGTGTTACGCGTGCTAAGAAATGAAAAAAATATACAGATTAATGAGTAATGTTCGCATTCTTAAACTATATCAAATTAGATGTAAAAGAGTATAATAATAATGTAGGACAAAGATTTTCTGAGCTAATAATTTCTGGTTTTACTCCACTTAAAAGTTTCTATACAAGTACAATATCAAGCTAATTTCTTTTAACGAATATATGAATTTGGTATAAATGTTGGCTCACATCAATTTTCCTGAAAAGATTTTAACAGAAAATTTATATGAGCCGTGCCATGAGAAAACCAACATAGTGGGTTTGCGACCAGCATGGATCCAGACCAGCCTGCGCATCCACGCAGTCTGGTCAGGCTCCATGCTGTTCGCTTTTAAAGCCTATTGGAATTGGAGAAACTGTTAGCGAACAGCATGGATCCTGACCAGACTGCGCGGATGCGCAGGCTGGTCTGGATCCATGCTGGTCGCAAACCCACTATGTTGGTTTTCCCATGGCACGGCTCATATATAAATGTTATACTTTATCAATCAGTTGTATGTAGCACTTTCTTTTCTACATAAAAATTGTTATTCTATGAGTTTTTTTAATAAATATATAAACATTTTGTATTTAACAAGTATCTGAATAATATCGTCCCGAAATACTTGAAAACAATATAAAAAAAACATTTAGGTGTTGATGCTGGAATATTATAATTTAATTTAAGTAGGTTTCGTGTTTCATTAAGAGTTAAAACAGAACAATATATGGTGTTCTGTTCTGTTCTATTATATATAAAAAAAATGATCTGAAAAAAATCATTAGGCTATTGTGACAATTGTATAAAAGACAAGTTTGGTTAAAATAACACACGGTGTAAAACAAAAACTACATGTATTTTAATGTTATAATTTTTTTATCCTTATTCATTTGTTGCATATAAATATTCTAATAATTTCATTTCCTAAGAAATTTGTACAGAACAGAACAGAACTTTATTCATAGTAATATGACTTAAACATAAGAAGGTCCTCGTCATCATAGCTATATACTCGTACAGCATGCATGTATATAGTAATAAACAATTTACATATACATACAGTGAGAATGAAAATATTCACAGACATCACTGATAAAAATAATAGCGAATGCGAAATTTGTAGTGTTGTAAGTTTATAAGAAACAAACTTCATTGTTTTATAACTGTGATCTATTTTGTATAACTAAAATTAGATAATTTTTTCCTAAAAGTATCGGTATAATACGAGTAGTGTAAATTTGATTTTCATGCTTTCATGTTGTATCGTCTTATATTTGCTCGGCGATTATATTTCTATTTTACTTTTTGTTTGAAATTCAAATCCGTCTACAAAGAAAATAAATTTAAACTAATGCATGTCCGCGACAGTTAATGTAATATTTTGTAAATCATTTTTCTAACTGATATTTCATGATCTTAACAAATTAGAGGCAATATCCGAGTATCAGTCAACTTCTAAAATATCATGTTATTGCGTAAAACAAAAATGTTTTATCGAATTAAGTTTCCTTTAAAAAAGTAGGTTTACAATACCCCAAAAAATTATTCTATCTTTGATGTGTTTGGTTGTGACAGGTATGAATGAAGAAAACAGTTTATCCAATATCCCCACATGTTCTGTTTTCATTTTAAAGTGTGTACTTCCCAAATTTGTCATATTTTAAGTTCTCTAATGTCATACAAATTGTTAGGTTTCATGCGAACATAATTTGATGAATAAAATCACGACTCGCCACGTTTGAATTATCTTAAAGTATTATTTCTTTTTAAAAAATATAATGATATCAATAGATACATATTACCATTTTCTTTTACTATACGTTTTTTTTTACTATACGTTGCATATTTTTACATATCAGGAGTACTATTTTCTTAAAACTTAAAAACAATTATCAAAAAGTCATTTTTTTTCTAAATTAATATTGATTCTTATAATCGTTAAAACGCCAAAATTTCGAAAAATTCAAACATAAGAAATACCATTTTCTAAACTCACAGCTTAAAACCTGTTTGGCATAAAGATAATGTAAATATTAAAAAGCTCCCAAAAATAAAAAAAAAATATATATACCAGAGAATGTCACTGCAGAATTTTACAATGCCAGTATGATAATGTAACAAGTTACGTTCTTGACACAGACAGGCAAATAATAACGGGTAATTCTATTGTGTCTTTGATCCAAGTCATTTAATTTTGTTTTGTCTTAGACTTAAGCTATTGTCTCGTTTTCGATAATAGCCATTTGCAATTGATAGTTTGACCAAAATACCACATATCTTCCTAATTTCACTATCTTCCCAATCACCCCATGTCATTCAAGTCCGAAATTTACTGTCCTTAAGTCGATGAAGAGCCAAATAAGGTTCTAAATCAGCAACATTTGTAGCCTGAGGTGTTGCTATAACAACCACGTGTAGGTGAAAATAGAAGGTTTCCAAATGAGATTCGGTAACCATTACAATAAGCGTGTCGAAATGTCCGAGATTGTCTCGAGATGTTGGTCAATTTGATCAGAAAATGACCACTGTCTAAATTACACATTTTCACCCCAAACTGCCCATCACACACTGATGATGCGCGGATAAGGAGAAAGAAAACGTACTGAGGGGTTTAGACAACTGTAACGTTTCACACTTGGAACTAAAATTGTCCGAATCAAAACATATCCAATTTCTAGGGCACAACTTATTTTGGCAGAAATATTTATCACCTTTAAATTGCCTCTAAAATCGTTAGCCATTCATTTTGAAAATGACCACTTGGACATTTGTTTAAACCAGCTCTGGTAGTATCATATAAAACTGTCTATTGTTGTTGATAATTACAAATTTCATTGCCTGTAATTGGGATTGAAAGGCAGGACAAAGGGGTGAGTGGTCATCCTATAGTTACGACAGATAGCTGTCCGCATTGACCACTGCGGTATCCCGTGGTGCTGTGCGTCTGTGCAACACTGAAGCATATTGTCTCGTGCTTTGTTGATATTGCTCAACACGTGCTATACGTGCATTAGTATTACAAATGATTAACAACTGAATGACTGGTATCGAGTGTTAATATAAGAACTAAACAAAATCAACTCCAATATTAATTTCATATTAAAATGTTCTTCTTTCTTCTTCTTTTTGGCGTTCACCATATTAAAATGTTTAAAATATATAACGCCGTGGGCAGTATCCTGACATTCTGTCATTTTCAACAAAAGTTGATATTTTGATTCAAATAACTTTATGTCATAAAGGGATAGAAATTAGTCAAAATCAGTCAATGTAACTTTGTACAAATTATGAACAGTCATTCATACTTCACCACATAGGCAGAGTGCCCTTTGTATATTTTTTTTCGACAAGAAAGAAAGAAAGGAGAAAAGATGATAGATATTAAATGGTCAATTTGTGTCTAGTCTTAAAGTCTTAGACACAGTGAACGATCCAACTTATCACACGGATGCAGCTCTGAGGTTTTGAGTTCTGATAAATAAATAGAAACATTTGTGAGGCCATCACAACAACGCACGAATCCGAATTTTATAATAATACAGTACAGAACATTTTCTTTAAATACCACGTGTTAGAAAACATATATAAAAATTTGCTTCTTACGGCAGATAAAATTACTTTGTTCATGGATACATATAATTTCAGACTCTCATAGAATCGTAATACTCTTATACATATAATAATATGCATGCTTATACTTTCATTATCCCACATCACATAGTACCATTTGAAATAATTTAATGAATTTTATTGTGCCATTTTCAGTTGTTGTTGTGTTGTTGTTGTTTTTTTTCGAGTTACTGCTGAAATTTACATTCTATTGATAGTGTAATCAAAGATATTGTATTTATTAATTTTTGTTCTTGCAAGGGCTTTGATACAAGTTTCATTATTTTACAATTGCAGTACATATACATGTATGCGTTACATTTCATTTGAGGGTTTTCTGGGATAAGATACTCCTAAAATATTTAAATAAATAACTATCGCTGATATTATCAGTACGAAATTGAATGTATCAGTGTATCTTTTAATAATAATATACATAAAAGGGGACTATAATTATTTGAAATTACTGCAAAAATGTGTCGCTTATAGATAACTTTTAATAAGTAGATTGGGGATGTAATTGAAATCCGCTGAAAGATAATTAGCAAAAAGATAAAGATATAAAATGGATTTGTTAATTAGTGCTATCTATATGAATTGTTGTTGTAAATAACACTGTTACAAGTGTTTGTGTTTGTAGCATTAAATCAGATAGCTGCACAGTGTATATATTAATTCAGTTAGCTCATTCTTGAATTACTTTTAAACGAATGACCACTGGTCATCAATGTGCTGATTGACCGCTCATTTATAACCGTATTTGTTTTCATTGTCCAATTCACTGTTGAAAAGGGATTCCCTCGGGAGTAAATTACAAGCAAAAAGGGCTCACCCCTGGGGGCGGCAACGCGCCGACAGACGGGGCCCAATAGCCCCTAGTTAATTATAGTCTCGGTTTAAATTTATATTGGAGATGACCAGTTAATTACAGACGGGAAATGGACCTAGTGTTCACTTGTGTAACCTTGGTGATGATTTATACACCTTGATTCTAAAACTTGACAAAAATCAGCGCATCGTCCGCAAATACAACAATAAGAAAATTCTTGTACAACATGTCCACGAAAATGAAATATTTTAGGAAATTATGGACACAATTTGTTTAACCAGAACAATTGCTTTTGTGCACATCCTTAAATTAATTTAAATTCATTTAAGTTTAACCACAGAAATCAACCATTTTTATTAAATGTAGCTTAAAATTGATATTCAAGGAAATCTGCTGATAAAATTGTTACGCAAAAAAATAAAGTTACATGACAGAATTCGTTGGAAAATATGTGATAACGGCCATATCAAAAACGAGTGAAACGTAGTTCATGAATTAATGTTGGAATTGCCAATATACTACAGTTTATATGTTCAGAGGTCCAGCCCAGGGGACCAGTAAACTCTCCAGTCACAACCCCTTACATACCGAATTTTACTAGTAATGCATGTTCCGGAGACAGAGAAAAAAAGGGCAAGAAAATGCCCGATATAATGGAAAAAGAAAGAGAAAAAATAAAAGAGTTTTTTACTATCCACAAACTCGATTGCTTTCTTGTTTTCTCTGCAATATTGAAGCCGGGTACCAATGAAAATCAACGAGCCGAAAGAAGTCCCAATATTACGATCACTTTATAGGAACGTGCCGTCAATTAATATAATTAAACGTCTGACCACTACTGCACTAATAATGCAATCATGAACAGCTTTTCCTGATAAAAAAACTGAGAAAACTCCACTTGAAACCGATTCCATAGATGACTGACGGTAATTGCATGTGCGCGACGCATACCGCACTTGTCCGCCATCTTGACTTTCAGTTAATTTAAACAAAATTACACTGCGCATATTTGCATTAGCGTCTCAAATGCTCTTCAACCCACAAAAGACCCTCGAAATTGCTCAATGGTGGAAATTTTCTACTTAAAGGGGGTCTATCAAACGTATCAAGTTTTATAGTTTTACGGACATTTAAGTCCAAACAATAATCGTGCGCATGAATAAATAGACGTTTGATTTTAAGTAAATAGTGGGTTCTTGGTGAAAAAAAAGCCGTTAAACATCTTCCATTGACGGATGATCATCCTGGAGGAAAATATATTGTTTTCACTGACCTGGGCATCTAAACTTTGACATTTAATACTGTGATGTTTAAACATAAATTCTGGTGTTTATTTGGGTTTGAAATTCAAATGATGAGAAAACAACTTAATTGGCACAGTGACCACAAATTGAAAAAAGTAATATCTTAAACCATGCAAACCTGATCAACGGATCTTATTCTGTTAAAATTTTGTTTAAAAATTGATGAATTTTCTTTTTGTCTTATAATAAAACTTCTAACGTTAAATTTTGTTTAAAAATTGATGAATTTTCTTTTTGTCTTATAATAATAAAATCTGTAAAAAAAAATAGAATGCAACCAAGCAAAATAATAGCAGACTCGATTTGATTGAGCCTGTTCATGAGAGGTTGTGGAAAGTGCAACACCCCTCACACCCACTAGCACGGGCTTAAGCGGAACTCTATTTCCCATGAACATTGAGTGGACTCCATGATCCCAAAGGACCAGAAAATATAACTAAACGTCTAACGTTCTATAAAGCTACACGGCATCTTCAAGCACTATTTAATGTTTTTACTGCTGAATCATGAAACGTTTTGTTCTCAAAGAGTAAATCTGAATGACTGGGTTTTGTGCACTTATGGAATAGTTTGTCGGTCAATAGTCAAAACTATTCCCCGGTGTCCGAAGGACTGAAGACAAATAGTTTCATGTTAATGTTTCATTACATGCCATCAGCAATAAATTCATATTTTTTTCTTCAAGTTTAATTTAAGCCAACAATATTTAGTGTTTAATCTACAGACTGATCAATAACACAAACTATAGACCGGCGATTTATATTAGGAGTCACATAGTAATATTCTTTAGACGACAAGCCAAGCGCGTTTCTAAAACTACAAAATGGTAAAAAGCGATCTTTGTGTATGGCTTCAATGTAACCAATAATGATAAGACTAGGCCAAGCCATGTACTGACAAAATGCCCCATGTTATGTCATTCTGCTGCTATCGTCAGAAGCAATCACTTCAGCATTACACATTTTAAAAATAGCTTACACAACCCTATCATATAATTAACGCTATGCTTCTTTGAATAAGATAAACGTCATAGAATATTTGCGCTTTTGACAGTTCAAATGACGTGATATACATTATTTAGTGAAGTTGGTAGTTGAGAGAAAGCACCGAGTTGATGCTTCACAAAAAGATTGGTTATTTGAACCTATTTCAGTCAATACAATTATACGGACTGGCTTCAAAGTAATAAAAACAATTTGGGGACCAGTCTCAGAAAGGAACCTTGCTACTGGCCAGTTTTCAATTAAAGCTCACATACAACCAATCAGATGCAAGAGTTTTGATACTGGTTCTCAGCCTGTTTTATGACCTTATGCAATGGTTTACTATTCTATCTGTTTAATGAACACTGCTTGTAGAAATGCATATTTCATCACATCGGTTATATCTGATGCAACAAAAATTTCAATAAACGCCTTTAGAAAAAACTATTAATCAGGATCACTGTCGGTTTATCGAAAAGTTTAGAATTTTGCCAAAACGAATAAATATTTGAGATATTGTTCAGGTAAAGAATGAGGCGTTACCAGGAGTAAATCGTCTGCAAAGAACCCTGTGTTTATGTGCACGGACAATTAAGTTTATTTCGATTAATATCTTGCAAACATGGGTGATTAAGGCATTATCATTTCGAACCAACCTGCCAGTTTTTGTTATAATCATCTCCGTGCCGAGCTCGTGAAATTTGTCCCATAAATCTTTTGTTTCCAGACGGCACTCCACGTCTGCGAGTTCCTTGCAGCACGGCGGCGTCGCGGTCGGGCTGACGACTTCAATGTCCTCGGCGTCTGGCTCGTTCTCGACTTTTGTAGTGAAGGTTGGAGTGGGTGTATCCCCTTTTTTCGGGCTTGACAATTCCTCGGAATTTTGGGGCTTTTGGGAACTTAATGACGTTGCCGATTCTACAAGGCGTTCTGGAAAGATAATGATTTTTTCACTGTGTGAAACAAATATTTTTTCTTTATCTGGACACTCTCTGCTGCCGAAAAGCTGAAATTGGACTTTTAATACGGAAAATCCAGCAGAAGCTACGGGTATAAGTGCGATTTTCTCAAATATAATTAGAAATATTATTACAAAAATGCGTGTATATGAAAACATAATTATGGAAATAATAATCAAAAATAATAACATACAAATAAAACTTTCAAATGGCATAACATTAAACAATACAAGCATGCTGACCCAGAATATAATATAGACTTTTGAAATATATATGTGTATAATTTTACATAGAAAAAAAATGCTTAGAGTACATTATTTTACAGACTTTCTAGAGATGATTTTAAAAATTTCTAAAACAAAAAGTCTTCTTTTTTCAGTGCTTTTGGAAAGAAAACACCAGTTTTCGACAGACCCTACTTAAATTGTAACATGCATATTATACCAAACACAACATGCAATTATTCTTGTGAAATTTTATTGATGGAAATGCTTCTTGCTCCGAACAATAATTTATTATGCTTCAGTATAAAAAAACACTGACGAACTAGAATTTTCGCGCCAGATTCTCTCAACCTCGATATAATTTCTTTATCATATGAAATCAAATTTTATTACAAATTATCAGTTTTATTGTGATTTGTTATACAAATGCGTGTGAATCATCCTACAAAATCTTACAAAATAACAATGCCACCATCAGCTACAATCTACATGCAAAACTACAAGCTATCATTATCAAAAACTAAATATTTATGACTAGATTTATGATAGTATCGAAATATATCATGGCAACTGCAGATTTTTATCTCTCGAAATGTGACGATTTTCAAAATAAAGTAATTGATTGTGAAGATTTTTTAAATGATAATTTTATTGTTAAATGGTAACCGTTTACACGGCAAATTTGTTGTCGGGTTATCAGATTTTAGGTTATTATTTTATTTTATTTTATATCAGAATTCATTTCTTGATTTGATACGAAATATCAGAATGTATGTTAGAATTTGTTAAAAGCTGAATAACAGTTTTTTGAAAAGGTACAATTACACCGTGCACGGACTCATCTTAAGACAGAACAAAGTTTATTCAAGACAATAATAAATAAAGCTATAACAACGGTGGGTCTTCATACAGTAAATATTCCGTTTGGATGAAGGTTTTATTAATAAAAGTATAAGGACGTGTACATTTTGAGTCAAAACAGTTGACGAATTTATTCATGCCATTCTTTAAAATAAAAAAATATGAAAGACAATTTAACCTAAGAAATACTGGAATTTCAATATGATATAAAAACATTTATAAACCGTGCATAAAATCCCATTTACATTTAAGACAGAGCTGGTAATGACTTCCATATATTTTCCCTTGCCATTTAATAAAAAAAAAGAAGAGAAAATTATACAAAAATTGTAGGGTACTGTCATTATGTCATAGTGACTTTATTGCAGAATTTTCAGTCTTTTCGGTATTTTTTTCTTCTATAATTACACAAATTGCACACGTTTGTCAGCACTATAATATCATTTATTTTGGAATATTAATAATTAATGAATATTAATTGAAGACTTCCAGATTCCGATTTTTGATTTTTCTTTTTTGTTTCACATTTTACCAGTTTAACTTTTTGATTAAAAATAAAATATTTTAACAGAACAGAACAGAACATATGTTTTATTTTGACTTGTACATAGTACATATACATATATATAATACACAATCAAACATGTTGTCACGACGTGTAAAAGTGTAAGTTAACATAGTGTTGAGGATGAATAATACATTCGATTTTATAAAATGTATCTAAACGCTGACAAGCACCGAAACATATAAGACAAGTTAACAGTCGGTGAAATTTTCTATTGGTCAGGTGTTCTAAATAATTAATGATTTTAACCAAGAGCATTATTTATCTGCAAAAATGTTTATTCTAAACAAGGAATTTATTTGTATATTTTATATGATATTAATTTTATTCTAAACAAGAAATTTACTTGTATATTTTATATGATGATCATTTGGTGATCATTTTTCCTGATAATACTAACCTAGAGGAGCTAACGGAATCCCGTCGGAATGTCGGACACGTTTTGCCGGCGGTGAATCACAACACGTCCGTTTTGATGAATCACAGTCTTCATGTTCTTCGTCGGGACTATTTGCCGACGGAAAACCACAAGATTGCATCTGTGCAAGAGTTCTTTTGCCAATTAAAGCGTCAATTGAAAATGCCGACGCTTTTGTCGACATCTGACACTGTGATTTTGAAAAGTTGAGCGGACTGTTTCGCTCGCGGTAACTCCCGACGGACGAGTTCGAATCTTCACTTGTCTGATCCATAGTTATAATGCAAAGAAGTTATTTTCAAATGTAAAAATATATCACAGATTTACAAAGTAACAGAACTATTCTGAATATTTCTTTTATTGAATATTACTGACAAAAACATCAAGATTAAACAGCTTGTTCTCCATTGATGATATTGTCGATACTATCCGAGCAAACTGGAGAACAAAATAGAAATCCTTAGATCCTTTTTTGAGAAAAAATGCTCGTAGAATTTGATGGCAACATAGGACAGATTGTTAGCAAGATTTTGTAGAATCACTTGACGTAAAGTTGTATATCTTTTACATTCATCTCAAATTTCATTCTAACTCCGCACCTTTTTGTGTGAATGCCTCCTATTGGTTGACAGACAGTTGATGCGAACCAACCGCAACGCGCAAGACTGTGAGGTCTCGCGCATTGGATTGGTTATAATCTGATAGTTCGATAATAGCCCGCTCTCCCCAGAGAACGGCGGGTATTGAAATATAACTATATCACCGCCTAGTTTGGCACATTCAATATCAACAGATGTAGAAATATGTCTTTCTGTAACGAAAAGATACCTCAAAGGATAAAAATGACAGTTTCAACGATACGTTACCTAGGTTGGTTAGAAAAATAACTTCCCTATGGAATGTAGATTCTTTTATCTATTTATAAACATTTTTTCTACGATAAATACTTTTTTTCTATTAGACGATTATTTTTAAAACTATTAACCTTTGAAAATTAATGCTTTTACATAAACAGATAGAAGTAGTTTAAAACAATTTTAAACCCATTTAAGTGTAAGTTTAAAGAAATTAATTTTGCCCTTTTGCCATTTTACGAACTTTTAAGATTGCGCGTGTTGCGTGATTTTGGATTCAGTTTTCGAGAAATATTTTTCTTGCTTTATCTGTAACGTGGTCTGTAATTTTAAATTGTAAAATGTCTAGATAAACATAGATTTTAGGCCATATTATTTTTACTTTTTCATACATATTTCATACATATCGTGTAAACTTTACTGCTGACGTCAAATTGTTTGTCTTTTATTTCCATCAGAAACGTCAAAATTTGCAAAAACGATTTTGCTATATATCAAATCTAAGATTTAACGTCCTAGAAATTGACAAATTATAACTCAAGTAAGTACCAAAATCACCGTTGTCTCCACTAAGTCTATAAAACTTTATCCAAAAACCCCCATTTTCTCGCTGACTTATAAATATTCATAGAGATTCACGCTATATTTCCATACAACATAGATCATTTTAGGCTCTGGGCCATAATTCTAACAGCTTTGGCTATTTTTCTACATTTTGATAACTTTACCAAACATTTATAAACCCTTATAAACGTCCTAATTCAGTTGCTTAAGACCCTTATTTGAAGTAAATAAGCGCCATAACGAATTCCGGACAGCACATTATGGTTTTCTGTGGGTAATAGATATGTATAACACAAAATTATTCAAAACTACAGCATCTCGCGTGGAATTAACTAAACGTTTATGGCGCCAGAGAAAGTAAGAGCGACTTAGCGTGCGAGATGAGTTCGATCGCAGTGGCAAAGGGCCAGATCGAGTGCGATAACAACCGGAGTATTTAAAACCACTTTCAAGAGAGGGAATTACACAGAGCCTATCGCCTTCCGCGTGCATATTTTCGGCGTAATTCGGGGTCCGCCGGGATATGAAAATTATTCAAATCAATTTTCTAAGGGAATTACAGCAATCGGCGTGGCATTGTT
Source organism: Mercenaria mercenaria (assembly GCF_021730395.1). NCBI lineage: Eukaryota > Metazoa > Mollusca > Bivalvia > Venerida > Veneridae > Mercenaria > Mercenaria mercenaria. The sequence continues at coordinate 32,773,078 of NC_069366.1, read as the reverse complement.
TCACTTTCAAGTAACAGATGTAGTTAGTATACATGAGTACAAGCGGTTCTCTATGACTGTATTGTTCACAGACTCGCACTTATTGCATGTAAAATATTGCATTTCGGCCTGAGATACTGTTGCCTAGAAATTAAACATAATTATTCAACAAGAAGCTCGGATTTATACATTTTCTCAAATGATAACAAGCGTATCTTATACAAAAGGGTATAAAAAAGTAACTATGACTTGTACGTCAAATTCATAATATGCGGCGTTTCTATAATTTTTGTAACGTATTTATCTACATGTGTATAATGGTACACCCAGTAGTTCAATATCTTTTTAAAGTGCCAGTTTTAATATCTCTACTTTTTCCGTAACTGAACAATATCAAAATTAATCAAATACATCTTAACCATATAAGTCTAGCAAATGAGAAGGGAGTAAACGAGTGCAATGCATAAATTTTTAAAGTATAAATTCCTAATAGCAGTCACAAATAAAATTAATGGTTTACTAGAAAATATGGGCATTTTGACTGTGACTATAACCTTTTATATTGATGCTCGAAGCAAATCCTTCCATACGTATATGTATAAGAATAAAAAAGACGGCATAAAACGTGTCATTTTCCAAAGACAATGTAAGGGAAACAACGCAACTAGAAACATTGACACTTTTGGATATGCTCTATGCATTTATCTCTCTTAGCTGAACGTCTAAACCGTTTTACTAAAACGGAGTTTGAAGTGACGACGGCCGCTGTCAAATTTGTTCATCTTTGTCCGTAGACACAATATTGTGCTAACGTGTTATAAGATTCCTCATTCACGTGACACGTTCCTCACTCGTGTGGCACGTTGCTTGTTCACTTTAACTTGTAAGATTCTTCATTCACATTTACGCTGAAAGCTTTATACATAGGCCATTCTTAACCACACACCGACCTTTGACGATAATGTTCCCGCAGCTCTCAATGAATTTCATCCACATTCCTAACCAGTGACGGAAAAGTACACGGGTGTGTGGTAGACTGGGTGTTCGGGGGCGTGGGGTCTTTAGAAAATCGCTAATGATTATTTTTCACTTGCAAGTAGTAAATAATCGCCAAAGACTGTATTCTTTGTACATGTCTAATATATAGATATATTAATTGTGTTTCCAGCTGTCTTCAATGGGAAGCATAAGTTCAAGTTTTCAATGTTGTCAGATTTTTTGCCCGACCATGATTTGTGTATTTAGTTGTGACTTATATCATTATCTATTTTCATGTAATAAAGCAACTAAAATGTAAAATATGGTATTTCAAACAGATATATCATGCAGTAAAGAAGTGTATTTAGCAACGGAATCTGATATTCTATATCAAGATATATCAAGACACGACAATACGAATTTGAAAACACCTCCTAAATACAGAAGTACTATAATTTTGATAGACTGTGCTCATCGACTGTTCACCGAAGTATACAGTCAATGTTTCTTTGTTTGTTCAACAAATTAATATTCCCAATAGGTCTTATTTGTCTGTCTGTCTGTCTGTCTGTCTCCCTCTCTCTGTCTCTCACTAATCCGACCGACCGACCGTCCGTCCGTCCGTCCGTCCGTCTTATCGTTACTAGTACTGTCACACCCCTCTTTCAAGTATTATGGACAGGAGTGCGTGCCATGATCAGTGAAGGGAAAATATTGAAACACTGCTGGGAAAGTTTCTAGTAGATAGCGAGAACGTGAAATAAAAGCAAATAGTTTGTCAGTGTAAAATAACGTAGAAATAAGAAAATGTAAAAGTGTAAAAACATCCCTTTTTCTGACCAATTAGTTTAATTCTGAGACAGCCTGCTTGAAAGAATCAAGGTAGACCATTCCAGAGTACTGTGCGATTTGAAAAAAAAAAATCATTTGAAATAATCTGTGCCAATATGAACCTGGCGGAGACAATATCGCATAAGGCCGGGAACCGTAACAGGAGGTTGGATATAAGGCGACCAAGTTATTATCATAAATATATTATAACATGATAAGCCTAGCATCATTTTTACGGTATTCAATGGACATAACCTAAACTTAGTTGCATTTTGGAAACATTGGAATAAGTGGAATGATCTTTTTTACCCATCATATTACCCGGCTCTGCAGCATTGCCAGCTTGTTCGTATTCGTTTTAGTGTGAGGTGACCAGACGGTCGACGCATGCTAAAGATAGCGGAACGAAGAAGTGTGTTATAAGCCAGGGATCGGATATTTGTATATGTTCATTTTTAGTAACAATGTTTCTGTGGATGAACACCAATGTTTTGTTGCTTGTTGGGCTGACTTAAGTGATGTGTCCTTAGAAATATACACCCCTAGATATTTTGCATTTGGTAATGTTTTTTTAGGCTTCTTCATGAAGTGTATATTTAAAAGTTATAGGTGTACAGTTTCTAGAAATATGTAAGACCTGACACTTGCTGGATTTTCTAATTGCTGGAGATCAAGCTGAAGGGTTTTGCAGTCTAAAGTAAAGTTGATAATGTACTGTCGCCTTTACACATGCAGTATTAAAGCTTTATTTATTAGTGCCAGTATAGATGTATTTCATAAAGTTGTGATTGCGCTGCAAAGATAATATATAAAACTTACTGCTGGCCAAAAATCGGAAAGATACGACCATTTTTTTATTGTTTATAGAGCAGCTCTCGTATGACAAGAGGTTTTATGAGATCAGGACCAGCAGTTTTATCCACCTTAAGGCTAGAAAGAAGCTTAAGGGTACCATTTTCATTTATGTTGATGTCCGGCGTCTGTGAATATTTTATTTGGCCTGAAAATAAAGGGACGGGCCAAGAGAAAGGGGAGATGTACAAAAAAAGACAGACTGGAATAGACCATTTAATATGACGGCCTTCTTTACATTGCCTGAATGCAGTGTACCTGAAAGTGGATCTTTTAGCGGGCAATAACCTGAGAATCATTCATGGAGTGTTTTCATAGAGAATTTGTTTCAGAAATAGTCTGTTCCACTGATCTGTCTAGCAATATATAGTCAGAAACAAGCCAATTACAAGCGTATAGATTTCTGTATCAAATACCATGATCCACCGCGCGAATGCTAATCTAAAAATAGCCAGGCTTTCCCTAAGAGAAATGTAGCACAATATAAACCTTGGTATAAAATGCTCATCCTTAAAGGCAAAGAATTTAACTTGCGTATCGTTAATTAACAAACATACCATGTTAAACCTACAACTATGAAAGATTTAAACAATACACAACTGATAAGCGCAGATAATTCCAGTCATCTATTGTTCATATAGATCTTCTAAATTAGTAACTTACTATTAACTGTATTTGCTAAGACAGATCAGTGTAACAGACTAACAGTTACTATAAATCATTCTCTATCTTAATCTGGTTTTCGTCGTACTGCTAACATAGTGAAAGGGGAAGGAACTCCAGACTACATCTACGCAGGACTGCCACTTTTTGGTATTTAAATTCTTTAGGTTTATTGAAAAAAATCTTTGTCACATGCAAGCTTGTACTTACAATCGTTTCTTGAGGAAGATTTTGGTCTGATGTGTAAAAATATGTTTGTCACAAGTTCCTTGATTTGAGAGACAAAATAATAACAAAATAGTTGAAATAGTAAGGTTTCTTTTCATGCTCATGCCATTAAGAGTGTCTGACCTGTGTTGAAAGTGTTTTTCCCGTTTTTACGTTGTGCTTGATTCGTCCTCGAAATAGGTCGTACAAAACTTAATGATAGTGACTAAGCCGATGAGTCTTTGACGGAATTAAAGTAGTTCAGCACGTTTTATTAACTACCATGGAAGTGAAATATGCAAAAATGAAAACAAAAAGTGTATGATGAGTCATTTAGGAACCATGTCTGGCCCCTTCGGTTTTGGCAGTGGCTAGAGAACCGGACAGCGAACTTATTCGTCCGAAATCGGTTCCCTAGACAGCAGAGTTATTCATCCGGAAACGGTTCTTTAGCCAAAGTACGTGCATAGGCTAGGGAATTGGAATTTTATCTCTATGCTTAAAGCTGCCAAAATTCACATTGTTTCTTTTGGTTCGCATATTATTATTAATATTACTAACTGGGCTGGCAAATTCAATTGTCCGTATTGCCCAGGTTGTCCCAAAGCTTGTACGGACAAGTGAAATTTGACCAGAATTTACTATATAACTATCATACAGACAAGTACAAAATAGCAATTGACAAAAATGGACAACTTCACAAGCAAGTCAAAATCAGATTTCGCCACCCCTGCTAACTTTATAAATCTTACCCAAAGTGCTATAAAAATACTTCTTTGTTTTACCATTATAAAGCGTGAAAACTACTTTGTAGTTTTAAAATGTTATAAATTTGCTATAAAACATGTATTATGTTTAAATTAATTAAATGTAAAATTGTATTGTTTTGTATATGCGTCATTTAGATGTTTGCGAATATACAAAATAATTTAATTGCCATTTAAGCTTCCAGCGGATTCTTTCATAACTTAATGGTTTGTAACACCTCGGCATTTCACATGCATTTTTTATTGGAGTAAAGTTTGCAAGTTGAATAAAAGAAACAATTTTTTAAAATTTATTTTGTTTCTTTTTTTTTTTTTATATATTGTTACCCTTTTAAGTTTAAAAGGTCGGCATGTGTTGGAACTTAAAGCTGTTTGGTTGGAGTTTATCACAAGTTTTAAAACCGGAGCAGTAGGAAGCGAGCAAACGTGTGTGTACACTGTCATGTTCTATCATCTGGTAGGCCAAAATTGTAGATGCCAACATTTTATACAAGAATCTTTTGTAAACTTAGCATCGCGTTAATTCACATTATTTTTATTCGATCGTCATAGGCTAACTACTAAATTGCAAACATACACATGGGCTTAACATGTGAGTTAAGTCAATATTTAAACAGTATAACGTTAACACAGTATAAAGTTAATGTAGAAACAAAAAAATAGAATTTTTTTCTGTTAATGTCTAATATTAGACACTAATGTAATGATGTTTCTTGTGAATTTCTTATGAATTTAAATGTTACTAGTTAATATCATTTCAATATGGCGGACAGTATGTGGCGAGTACACTTTTGGAGACACAGTAAACGCAGATAAATAGATGCAAGGGCATTGCTTGCTGAAATAGTAAAATTAATTAAGATAGTAACATGCATGACATACTTTCCAAAACAGAGTGAGACTGAAAAATGCAAAAGTGTTACACATAAGCATCTTGACATTTGTCAAGCTGATTTCTGTAACTGCCCAAAAACTCTTACCTTGTAAAAAAAAAATCCAAACACAGATAAATGCTATAATATTATGATATAAAATGTTAAAGAAGTGGTATTTTGCATGTTCAGCACTAGATCTATATACATGGTTCCAAAAAAATGGAAAAAATCTCTGCAACAGCATAACAATAAAAAACTGTATTTTTTGAAAATGTTCAGCCTTACGCTGACAATAATATAGATCACAGACGTATAAAAGTACACATTTTTGGAAAGCTCTCATCAATCTCTATTCAACAAACACAGTTTTGTTAAGCATACATCATCTTGGTTTTCACATTAAAGGCATAACACTAGAAAATGTGTAAGTTGCACAATATCTTGGCTGAGGCGTACACCATGTATGTAGACCAATTGGTTTCCAGATGATAACTCAAGAACGCTTCAGCCTAGGGTCATGAAACTTGAAAGGGAGGTTGGTTATGACCAGCAGATGACCCCTACTTATTTTGAGGTCAGTAGGTCAAAGGTCAAGGTCACAGTGATCTGGAACAGTTAAACGGTTTCCAGATGATAACTCAAGAACGCTTGGGCCCAGGATCATGAAAGTTGATAGGATGGTTGGTCATGACCAGCAGATGACCCCTACTGATTTTGAGGCCAGTAGGTCAAAGGTCAAGGTCACAGTGACCCGGAACAGTTAAACAGTTTCTGGATGATAACTCAAGAACGCTTGTGCCTAGGATCATGAAACTTGATAGGGAGGTTGATCATGACCAGCAGATGACCCCTACTGATTTTGAGGTCAGTAGGTCAGAGGTCAAGGTCACAGTGACCCGGAACAGTTAAACGATTTCCAGATGATAACACGAGAACTCTTGGACCTAGGATCATGAAACTTGATAGGGAGGTTGGTCATGACCAGCAGATGACCTCTATTGATTTTGAGGTCAAAGGTCAAGGTCACAGTGACCCAGAACAGTTAAACGGTTTCAGGATGATAACTCAAGAACGCTTGTGCCTAGGATCATGAAACTTGTTAGGGAGGTTGGTCATGGCCAGCTGATGACCCCTATTGATTTTGAGGTCAAGGTCAAAATGACTCTGAACAGTTAAATGGTTTCCGGAAGATAACTTGAGAATGCTTGGGCATAGGATCATGAAACTTGATAGGGGGGACCAGCAGATGACCGCTATTGTTTTTGAGGTCAGTAAGTCAAAGGTCAAGGTCAAAGTGACCCAGAACAGTTAAACCATTTCAGGACGATAACTTGAGAATGCTTGGGCTTAGGATCACAAAACTTAATAGGGAGGTTGATCATGACCAGCAGATGACCCCAATTGATTTTGAGGTCAGTAGGTCAAAGGTCAAGGTCACATTGACCCAGAATAGTAGAACTTTTGTGTACATTTACCAAATAATTTCTGTTCCTTGTGCAATTAGTAAATGCATCAAGGGGGGCATTTTGTGAGCTCTTGTTCAAAATGCACTCGCATGCAGCAAGTATGCGAGCTTAAATTCAAGCCCTGGATGGTTTTGGACTGGTTTATGTTTTAACTGCTAAATTTCTATGAGCTTGTCCATCTTTCAATTTGGACAGTACCATTAACTGTTAAAAGGTGTGCTTACTAAAAAGATACTCAACTGAATGGCAAACAGTGCAGATCATTATCAGACTGCACGGATGTACTGGTCGCAAAGGCAGAATCAGTCGTGTCCAGCATGATAAGGGTTAACATATTTGTATTGTGCCTTAGTTTGACAAAGTTTATTGAATTAAATGCTGTTTTCCAGCAGTATTAAATATGATAAATGATGCTTCTTATTTAATATATCTATTGTTTCTGTATTTCTTAGAAAACTATTTTCAGCAAGTAACTGACAACTTCACCGAAGAATCAAAATAGCGATTAATTGCTTCAGCGATTGATTACGGGACTTTGCAACCTTGTAGGGAACAAGGGTCTCCAAAATTAACAGAACTGGTTGTAAAATATGATCCATACATGTTGTTATATTTTGTTTTCAGATAGAAATTCAGCTAAAGTCACAGCTCATTGTATTTTCAAGACTATTTTCCGGATCCAATAATGCATATCATGGACTATCTCAAAGCTTGAAAACTAACACAGACTGATGGATGAAGCCTTAAATTGAAGTGTTATGTTAGAAAATCTGTTAAGAGGTAGATTTGGAAGAATGGTGGGAACATTCAGGAGCAATGTCTGGGACCCTGTACTCATTATAAGCCAGATAATCAGCTTGCAGTGTCAGTTTATAGTGACGCTAGGCGTCTGGGTTTACATACTCAACTTCATCTGCGGATATGACACTACTATTGACCAGCTGTTCAAACAGGCTGTAGGTTATGATTGTTTTAAAAATTGATGTTTTGTTATTATAATAAATTTTATTTCTTTGAAATTCTCTTTTCAACTGTTTTTGACTTTGCAATCATTTAGCTTAAAACTAATTTCCTGTCATTCTTGTAAATGATCGAAAGGGACTTAAGTATTTAAGCTTAGTAGGAAATGCCATGTTTTGTTATATATTTTATTATATAGTTTATCTAATAATTATGACAAGCATTAAAATAAGACACTTTTTAGCTCAAATATTGAAATATTGGAAAAAAATTTAATAGTAGAGCTTTGGTAATCACCCTTTCATAGATTTCTGTATAACAAAAGTTTTGCATGTAAGCATATTTTTCAACCAACTACAAGGCCATAATTATGCTTTCAAACTTCACACATATGGCTTTACCATCATGAGATGACATCTCAGGACAAGTAACATAACTCTAGCGATTATTTTGTGAAAATTGTGCCCCCTTTTAACTTAGAATTTCAGGTTAATGTTATGTATGTAAGCATGTTTCTCAGAAACTGCTTGGCTAAATGCTTTCAAACTTCACACACGTCGTTGGCATCATGAGATTACCTCATGTAGCAAGTTACATAAAACTGTATTTTTGTCAAAATTATGCTCCGTTTTAACACAGAAATTTTGTGACAGTTTTGCATATAAGTATGTTTTTCAGAAATTACTTGACCAGATGTTTTCAGATTGACATCATGGGATGAACTCACTTGGCAAGTTTCATAAATCTGGCTTACATTTTGGCAAAATTATGCCCCTTTTTCAAGTTAGAAAACTTTATATAATGTAAGTTAGTATTAGGTGGAAGGACTTGAAATAGTTGAGTGCACTGTAATTAGACAGCTCTTGCTTAGAGTTGTTATTATTATTACAGACTAAATAGTCACGGAATAGATTAACTCATATTGCTGCTGATTTGGCAGGATTCGAAACTGACACAAAATAATTTATATTAAATGAGCACTGAGAGTCAGTATACTAGGAAAAACTAAAGTGTTCATATCATTTATTTTCCTTCTGCTGAAAGAATAAAGGTAATTGTCTCCATCCGTGTGTATGTGTGCATCAGACCCATCCATAACACTAGTCGAGAGTATAAATTCTAAAACTGTAGGAATTTTATTAAAACTTGAGGTCACAGTTCTGCACATATCAGAATTTGTTCTACAATATAGAATTTGATATAACTGTGATTTTTCAGAACTTCAGAATATATTGAACAGATAAAAAAAGATAGGTTCATGTGCTTGATTTTTTGCTTTGAAAAGTTAGGACCTCAAACAAGTTTTCATAATAGGATAGGAAAACAACAAAATTGGAAATTTTTTGTGAACAGAATTTTTTCTACAGTGCAGATTTTAATTCAAACTTCTCGGTCATAAATAAACATACCATCTGTAATAATATGATGAAGCTTTCACACTGATTTTAAGACATTATTTGGAATTATTTAACGTTTTTAAGTGTTTTGATATCATATTTTATCTTTAGAAACATAGGAACGTGGCTGTTTTAATAAAATTACTCACAGTTTGCCACTAATTCATAAAATGATTTCCATATGCCCAACCCAGGCTTTATTCTATGTTATCCAGATAAATGACATTACGCCATTACTTCTTGTTTATTAGATGTGCAGAACTAACTTAACACAATAACAAAGGGCATTGACAGGAAGTGAATTGTATTTATAAGAACCACAACTCCGCATTGTTCACTTTTTGAATTATCTCCCTTTATTTGATTTACTCATAACACATTGGTTTGAAGCAAAACTCTAAAACTATTAGCAGTTTCTTCTCTCACTAATACACATGTATTTCACTCTTTAGAAAAATATTTTTTCATTTGGCCACCTTTTACTCTAAACATTTGCTTCAGGGAGTAGGGAATGGCCATTTCCAACATGGCCCTTGTGAAAATTATTAAAATATAAAGTGTTTGTTTATTCCAGGATAAAGGTTTATTTACAGAGGGCCCTGGGAAAGCTAATACTATAGCGTATGCATTGAACTGTTTGACCAGGTATGAAATTTTTTTAGTGGTAGTTGTGAAAAAGCTTCACGCTTTAGTAGTGGGTATACAATTTCATAAGTGTGTAGGGGCTCTGAATTATTCTGAGAGGAGAATAATTGATTAATTATGTTTAAATTAATCAAAAACATGCTACATCTACATTTGATTCTAATATGCCTTGTACATTTAAATTTATGTAATATAATGTATCAAGCACATGTATAGATTGGCTTGATTGATACAAACTGGGCCATCCTATCGTGATAGGTACGCTTAAATCATGAAGCTATGTTTTGGTCGAATAATTCTGCATGTCTCGCAGGTGTACCAAATTGATGGGCGCGCAGTTAGCCTGACTGAAAATAGGGCTATTTCAGAAAATATCTACACACCCCTGTGGAAGCAGAATTTTTTGGGACAAAGGTAATTTGGTGTGTATTTTGTTTGTGTATTGTGGAAGCAGTTCTCAAGCTGGGGGAGGAGGGTATTTTACAAACAAAGGGGAAGAGGGTTGTTTGGAGGGACCCAGTGGGGAGGGGCTATTTTTGAGATAGGGGATGGGGGTATTTTGAGGTAACCGGGTTTTGGAAGGGAGAGAATGTGGGGGGGCATAAAATGTCTTTGGGAGGGGGTAATGGGGTAATTTTCTTTTTAGCTCATCTGATTTTTTGAAAAAAAAAAAGATGAGTTATTGTCATCACTTGATCGGCGTCGGAATTGGCGTTGCCTGGTTAAGTTTTATGTTTAGGTCAGTTTTTCTCCAAAACTATCAAAGCTATTGCTTTGAAACTTGCAATACTTGTTCACCATCATAAGCTGACCCTGTACAGCAAGAAACATAACTCCATCCTGCTTTTTGCAAGATTTATGGCCCCTTTTGTACTTAGAAAATATCAGATTTCTTGGTTAAGTTTTATGTTTAGGTCAAATTTTCTCCTAAACTGTCAAAACTATTGCTTTGGAACTTGCAACACTTGTTCACCATCATAAGGTGACCCTGTACATCAAGAAACATAACTCCATCCTGCATTTTGCAGGAATTATTGCCCCTTTTGGACTTAGAAAATCAGTTTTCTTTGTTAAGTTTCATGTTTAGGTCAGCTTTTCTCCTAAAAAAAAAGATGAGTTATTGTCATCACTTGATCGGCGTCGGAATTGGCGTTGCCTGGTTAAGTTTTATGTTTAGGTCAGTTTTTCTCCAAAACTATCAAAGCTATTGCTTTAAAACTTGCAACACTTGTTCACCATCATAAGCTGACCCTGTACATCAAGAAACATAAGTCCATCGTGCTTTTTGCAATAATTATTGCCCCTTTTGGACTTAGAAAATCAGTTTTCTTGGTTGAGTATTATGTTTAAGTCAGCTTTTCTTATAAACTATCAAAGCTATTGCTTTAAAACTTGCAGCAGTTTTTCACCATCGTAAGCGGACGCTGTACATCAAGAAACATAACTTTATCCTGCTTTTTGCAAGTATGATGGCCCTTTTTAGACTTAGAAAATCATGGGTAGGACAATATTTCTATTAAAAAAATAAAATCAGATGAGCGTTAGCACCCGCAAGGCGGTGTTCTTGTTTTAAAACTGCTTCCACAGTGGTAGGGGTAGATATTTTCTAGAATAGCCCAATGATTAAAATTCAGGTGAAATTGATGTAGTGTACCAGACAAAATTGTGTTACACAATCTGTCCCACCTTATGCGACTTATTAATAGTTAATATATGATAACTTTTCCTTTGTTTGTTTTTTTTCAGTGCATTAGGACTCTGGTTCATAGTAGGTAGAACAAAGCAGTGTTTAGACTTTGCCATCACGATGCATTTCATACAGTTTATCATATGTTGGATTTACAATGGACACATACCACATACAGTATCATGGTGGATTTTAAATTTATGTGGAGTGACTTTAATGACAGTTCTCGCAGAATTTTTGTGTATGAGGACAGAGATTAAAGCTATTCCATTAGGTATGGGACCAAAGGTTGACTTGTGATAGATTTGTCGCTGTGATTGAAGCGGAATGTGAACAAACTTGTTTGTGATACATGAGAACAGTGTATTTATCATATAAGTCAAAAGCGTAGGACAAAATCCCCACTGTCTGCTGATTTTAGGGTAGGCAGACAAAATTTCCCATATTTAAAAACATATACAATGTACAAAATGTATATAAAATACAAAGTTTTTTAGGTTAAAGGTCAGTAATTCAAATCCTCCTTTGTTTCTTATAAAAACGACAACTTCAGGTCGTCTTTACATATCTTTATAGAACATCACTTTTTCCTACACCTATTTTTTCATGAAAGTTCTATCATAAATTAACGAAAAAATGAAAAGAAAAAAGGGGGTTGAATAGTTTCTAGTGAAATGCCAGTCAGTTGTGGTCTGCTACATGTACCCTAAAAATGGCACAAAGTCATATGGTTTTGATCTGCAAAACCTGTTATACAGGGTGTATAACCATGAAAACCATCTCAGTTCATGCAGAATGTAGTCTAGCAGTGAAAAAGTGTGATGAAAGCACTCATTCTACACAAATTTGCGCAAAAAAAAATGGGAAAATTAGGATCTATTTACTTTGGACTTCTTTCGACTACACCACGGAAGCACATTTTCAACCGAATTACTGACCTTATTCCTTTATCAAAACTTTGCATGTATGAATCATTATGATACTGTAAAGTTATATTTGTTTGTGGGTAAAATTAATGTTGAAAAAAATGTCAGTTTTGAAGCTGTAAAAAATGAAGTGGAAATCTTGTCTACATATGTGAAGATGAGTATAGGATGGGTGTTACTGGGATGTTGTCTGGGAATCTGCTTATAAGTTATATATAGGGGTTATATGAACCGTGCCATGAGAAAACCAACATAGTGCGTTTGCGACCAGCATGGATCCAGACCAGCCTGCGCATCCGCGCAGTCTGGTCAGGATCCATGCTGTTCGCTAACAGTTTCTCTAATTGCTATAGGCTCTGAAAGCGAACAGCATGGATCCTGACCAGACTGTGCGGATGCGCAGGCTGGTCTGGATCCATGCTGGTCGCAAACCCACTATGTTGGTTTTCTCATGGCACGGCTCAATTATGATTTTTAAAAGGAATATTACAGGCATGTATTGAAAAGCTTTGTTATACTGGGGTATGTATATACATGTAATTATAAGCTGTTTTATAAATTGAGATTTACATTGTTTTTTGAATTACAAAATAAGGGAAATGTAATGTAGTAAAACTACATGGGTATAGTATTAGAGATACATTTTGCTGCACAAAGAGCTAGAAATGTCTTTTTATATAGTGTTCAGAGAACTAGTTGCCATTTGTACATGTTACTTTCGAATGGATTTGTTATCACAGCTTTAACCTCTACAGGTTATTTTCCAGTTTTGTTTATTATCCATCATGTGCTTAATCACCTTTGTAAGCTATTTTCCAACAAAATAACTTCCATTTTTGAGTAATGTTTGTTCAAAGGCCTTAAAATTTAGCAGCCTTTTTCTATAAGAAAATAAATTTTCTGTGAAATGTATAGGATTTTTCCCCATTGTTTGATGATTTAATGTAACGGTTATGTAATAAAATCTGGTATGGCAGGACAAAACCTTTGTATGCTAGACTTCGAAATTGACCAGCACTGGAATCACCTGCAAATGAAATTAAGGCAATAAACCTGTTATTGTCTCAACAGGTAGAAAGAAAGATAGAACCTATGCATGTGCTATTTTCTTACAAAGAGAGGGCAGAGGTACTCGGCTGCATATGGCAAACTGGAAGAAAAATTGAAATTTGAAAAAAAGTAATTCTGTGAAGCAAGTGTGACATATGATTACAGTTGAACATCTGTGCATCTGATCTGGATCCATACACATTTTTTGTTGCTGTGCCGTAAAACCAAAATGGTCATATATGGCCGATCCCTAGCATTGGTTTTTGCAAGGCGGCGCTCTTATGTAGTATTGATGGCAGTAGAATATTTGAATGGAGGTTTTCGATAAAGACACCTTTAGTGCTTAGGGATGGTTTAGCTGTGCTAAGAGCTTTGAAAAACTGTGTTAGAATGTTGCTTGTTTTACATGGTGTTTACTTTTCAATAGCTGTCATATTACATGATTACAGTAACTGAGCGTTTAAACAGTCATTCCAGCTCATTCATTATTATACCAGCATAAATATTATTTGATGAATTTGTCATGATTCTGGTAATACAAGATTTTTTCTGGAACTGCCTTTTTAGCTCACCTGTCACAAAGTGACAAGGTGAGCTTTTGTGATCGTGCAGCGTCCGTCGTCCGTCCGTGCGTGCGTAAACTTTTGCTTGTGACCACTCTAGAGGTCACATTTTTCATGGGATCTTTATGAAAATTGGTCAGAATGTTCCCATTGATGATATCTAGGTCAAGTTCGAAACTGGGTCACGTGCGGTCAAAAACTAGGTCAGTAGGTCTAAAAATAGAAAAACCTTGTGACCTCTCTAGAGGCCATATATTTCACAAGATCTTCATGAAAATTGGTCAGAATGTTCACCTTGATGATATCTAGGTCAAGTTCGAAACTGGGTCACGTGGCATCAAAAAGTAGGTCAGTATGTCAAATAATAGAAAAACCTTGTGACCTCTCTAAAGGCCATATTTTTCATGGGATCTGTATGAAAGTTGGTCTGAATGTTCATCTTGATGATATCTAGGTCAAGTTCGAAACTGGGTCACATGCGGTCAAAAACTAGGTCAGTAGGTCTAAAAATAGAAAAACCTTGTGACCTCTCTAGAGGCCATACCCTTGAATGGATCTTCATAAAAATTGGTCAGAATGTTTACCTTGATGATATCTAGGTCAAGTTTGAAACTGGGTCACGTGCGGTCAAAAACTAGGTCAGTAGGTCTAAAAATAGAAAAACCTTGTGACCTCTCTAGAGGCCATATATTTCATGATATCTTCATGAAAATTGGTCAGAATGTTCACCTTGATGATATCTAGGTCAAGTTCGAAACTGGGTCACGTGCCATCAAAAACTAGGTCAATAGGTCAAATAATAGAAAAACCTTGTGACCTCTCTAGAGGCCATATTTTTCATGGGATCTGTATGAAAGTTGGTCTGAATGTTCATCTTGATGATATCTAGGTCAAGTTTGAAAGTGGGTCAGGTGCCTTCAAAAACTAGGTCAGTAGGTCAAATAATAGAAAAACCTTGTGACCTCTCTAGAGGCCATATTTTTCATGGGATCTGTATGAAAGTTGGTCTGAATGTTCATCTTGATGATATCTAGGTCAGGTTCAAAACAGGGTCATGTGCGGTCAAAAACTAGGTCAGTAGGTCTAAAAATAGAAAAACCTTGTGACCTCACTAGAGGCCATACTTGTGAATGGATCCCCATAAAATTTGGTCAGAATGTTCATCTTGATGATATCTAGGTCAAGTTCGAAAGTGGGTCACGTGCCTTCAAAACGTAGGTCAGTAGGTCAAATAATGAAAAAATGTTGTGACCTCTCTAGAGGCCATATTTTTCATGGGATATGTATGAAAGTTGGTCTGAATGTTTATCTTGATGATATATAGGTCAAGTTTGAAACTGGGTCAACTGCGGTCAAAAACTAGGTCAGTAGGTCTTAAAATAGAAAAACCTTGTGATCTCTCTAGAGGCCATACCCTTGAATGGATCTTCATGAAAATTGGTCAGAATGTTCACCTTGATGATATCTAGATCAAGTTTGAAACTGGGTCACGTGCCTTAAAAACTAGGTCAATAGGTCAAATAATAGAAAAACCTTGTGACCTCTCTAGAGACCATATTTTTCAACAGATCTTCACGAAAATTGGTCAGAATTTTTATCTTGATAATGTCTAGGTCAAGTTCAAAACTGGGTCACATGAGCTCAAAAACTAGGTCACTATGTCAAATAATAGAAAAAACGACGTCATACTCAAAACTGGGTCATGTGGGAACAGGTGAGCGATTCAGGACCATCATGGTCCTCTTGTTAAAATAGCCATTAATTTCTCAGATATTTTTTACGGCGCCACTAGAATGAAAGTGAAATTGCAAATGTTGGGAATTTTTTCATGTCAAAGGATTTTTTTCTTGGCATATATTTAAAAGTGATCATGTTATAAGATTTTTCGATAAATATGCCAGTGTGACAGACCTTGGATCAACTATATAACATAGATGTTTATTAACATTGTATAATCTACGGGAGCAGGTACAACAGACCTTGGGTCTAATACAAGTCCATTGTGAAAGAGTATTTGTTAATAATAGGATTTTATTTTTGTAACATTATAGAGGCAGTAATTTAAACAAGTGAATCAACTTTACTTTAAGAAGGAAAATCAATATTTTCACCTTTTTGCAGTACAAATGTAAATTTGTAAATACATACATCATTTGTAAGAATGAGATTTCTTTGTATAGTATCATTGTTGATTCAAATCATTAGTGTTAGGGAATTGCAAGAAAAGCCCGCCTGCTTAGCTCAGTAGGGAGGGTGTTGGTCTATGGATTGCGGGGTCGCGAGTTCAATCCCTGGGCGGAGTGTATGTTCTCTGTGACGATTTGATAAAGACATTGTGTCTAAAATCATTCGTCCTCCACCTCTGATAATTCATGTGTGGAAGTTGGCAGTTACTTGCAGAGAACAAGTTTGTACTGGTACAGAATCCAGGAACACTGGTTAGGTTAACTGCCCGCCGTTGCATGACTGAAATACTGTTGAAAAAACGGCGTTAAACCCAAAACAAACAAAAATAGAATTGCAGTATGTTTATAAATGATATTGTGAAATTTATAAATTGTAATTAAATCTTCATCCTCTCTTCTATTTGGGTTTGATGATGATGACAATGTTTGATAACTCCTCATGTAATTTATTTCAGAAACTACCAAATTTTATTCTACCATTAATTCTTTTTATATGTATGTAAACCATATGAGCAGAAAGCAACAAATCGTTTTTTCAAGATTGAAAGTGTCTGATATTTCAGACCTTTGCAGTTTTAACCGAAAATAAGACTTGTATGTTTCTAAATGTCATTTAATTTAGCAGACAAGCCTAAAAGCCAGGGAAGTAGTAGAAATGGGATTCAAGCAGAAAAAAGGACAACTATACTACTCTCAATAACTTTACAGCATCAGAGGTTTAACACAATTGGAAAGAAATATAATGAAGAGCTTATTGCAAAAGTTATCACAAGTATTTTCAGTTTAGATTCCTTTATTTCTGACAGTTAAGTTTTAAATCAGTCCAGAAATGCTTGCCAGATAAAAAGTATTTATACAAAATCCTGCCAATGGCTGAATTGATATTTACAAAATATCAGGCTATTGATACATGCATTTAACTCCTCCCGGGATGAAATTTGATTTCGCTTGCCCGGGATAGACTGTTAAAAGATGAGCAAGCTCATTTTAAAGGTGCAAAGTTAAAAAGAACTACAATTACTAAGACTAAAAACATAGAAATACATTAGAAAGTTACAGTTGCCAGCCTCTCGGTGAATAGAATCAAGCTTGGGCTGGACTTTATGTATATGGGGAGACCATTCCATGTAGAAATTGTTCTTGGAAAAAAGGAGTTGGAATGGTATTGCTTATGAGATTGTGGGATCAAGTAGTTCAGCCTCTAATATATAACTTTGTGTTGTTTTTGACAGTTTGACACTTAAAAGTCAGATTGTAATTTTATTGTAAAAATCATACCTGAAAATAGAATACTAGTGTTGAAAGTTGTACTATGGCAATATGAGTAATTCGTTATTTGATGATGTTAAAATAATAAATTTATAGAAATGGACTTTGTATTATGTTGTTTTTTTTAGTTTTGTATAATATGCACATCAGTATAAGTTACACGAGATGCCATAAGGGCACTTTTATTTACTTGATTAAGCAGAACCAAGCTGCAATCCTACCCATTTAAATATACAATATACAAACAAGCTTGTCAGATTGACCTGAGTAAATAGCAGATATTTTTATGCTCCCTGAAGGGCGAGCATATAGTTGCGGCATTTGATTGAAACTTCACATAATCATAGAGACCATTGACAGGAAGTGCAGTGTCAAAGAACCAGAACTCTACTTCACCAAGTTTTTGAATTATCTTTCTTTTTTATACAAAGTAAGGCTTATCCGGAGCATTACTTGAAAAGTATTACCTGTAATGGCATTTCATTGAAACTTCACAAAATGATAGAGGCCATTGACGGGAAGTGCAATGTCAAAGAGCCATAACTCTACCTTACCCAGTTTCTGAATCATCTCTCTTTATTCAATTTTCTTCTTTTTATTATCGACATTTTTTAGCACATCTGATTTTTGGAAAAAAAATCATGATTTATTGTCATCACTTGATCGGCATCGATGTTGTTTGGTTAAGTTTTATGTTTCGGTCAGCTTTTCTCCTAAACTATCAAAGCTATTGGTTTAGAACTTGCAACCCTTGTTCGCCATCATTAGCTGGCTCTGTACAGCAAGAAACATAACTCCATCCTGCTTTTTGCAAGAATTATGGCCCCTTTTGGACTTAGAAAATCCGATTTCTTGGTTAAGTTTTATGTTTAGGTCAGCTTTTCTCCTAAACTATCAAAGCTATTGCTTTAAAACTTGCAACACTTGTTTGCCATCAAAAGCTGACTCTGTACAGCAAGAAACATAACTCCATCCTGCTTTTTGCAAGAATTATGGCCCCTTATGGACTTAGAAAATATCAGATTTTTTGGTTAAGTTTTGCATTTAGGTCAACTTTTGTCCCAATAACGGTCAAAGCTATTGCTTTAAAACTAGGAGCAGTTATCCCCATTAAAGCTGACTCAGCACAGCAAGTACCGTAACTCTACATTTACAAGAATTATGGCCCCTTTTGGACTTAAAAAAATCATGGGTAGGACAATATTTCTGTTATACAGAGACAAATAAATTAGACGAGCATATGCACCCGCAAGGTGGTGCTCTTGTTTTTGTTTCTAGTACATTATTCCCCATATTGGGACAAGCACATTATATTGGAAAGTATCATTCCTTGTCCTCGATTGGAAGACACTTAGTTCATCCTCCATATACAACCAACGTGGTGAAATTGTCATTCACTTACAGTGTACAATTTAGTATCTGGCATGAAATGTAGGAACACTGGTTAAGTTAACTGACCATTGTTCCTAAAGTAAGTGAAATACTGTTAAAATATGTAGTAAATGTCTAACAAAAAGATGGCCATGATGGTCCTATATCACTCACCTGAATCAAACAGACACTTAAAATTTAGGTAGAGTATCTCTTACACAAGGCTATATGCTAGGTATCTAGATAACCCTAGACCTTGGACTGGAAGATTTAAAAAAAGGGAAGATTTCTA
Organism: Mercenaria mercenaria; assembly: GCF_021730395.1. Lineage (NCBI taxonomy): Eukaryota > Metazoa > Mollusca > Bivalvia > Venerida > Veneridae > Mercenaria > Mercenaria mercenaria. The sequence continues at coordinate 32,754,114 of NC_069366.1, read as the reverse complement.
TGTAAGTCTATGTAAAACAAGTGACCCCCATTGGCAGGGCTAATTTTGACACCAGGGACACAATCTGATATCTGAAAGAATTTGATTGATGGCCAGTAAACAACGCTACATATCAAATGTCTAAGGTTTGGGTTTTGCAGCTTCAGACAAGAAGACTTAAAAGTTTTTCTTGCGCATGTATAAATCTAAATATATAACAAGTGACCCCTGGGTGGTGACAATTTTAATCCCAGAGATATGATTTGAACAAAATTTGAACAAAATCAAGCAAAATCTCTAAGTTCCAGGCCTCGAGGTTTTAGACAAGAAGTTTTTAAAGTTTCTCCTATGTCAATCTACATATAACATAGACCTTCAGGTTTTTAATGTTTTTTTTTTATAAAACAACTATGTAAAAAAATGTGAAAGGGGCTAACTTTGATTCCAGGGGCATGATTTGAACAAATTTGGTATTGAACCACTAGACAATGCTACATACCAAATACCTAAGCTCTGGACATTACAGATTTTCAAAATGTTTCCTTTATATTGCCATGGCAACCAGAATTCTGAAATGGAGTTCTTTGAACAACTTTAGTAGACGACAAAGGAACCTCCTGGCCAAGTGTCATCAACATCCACCAAACTGTCTCAGTGGAGGAGATGTTTAAGTGAAAATGTTGGCACAAGACCATCCACCTCTACTTAAAGCTGATCCAGAACAAATTTCAGGTGAGTTGAAAAAGAGATGGAGAGCTAGGTTTATTTTTATACTTACTGTTCAATTGTCTTAAATTTAAGCCACAAGGAAGTCTGCTTCACCACTAGACAAAGCATCTCACTAGTTGATTCTCCTTCGGTCTTTATTTCTATCTTTTTCAGGCTGCCATGTATAGTTTGTATGTACAAATGTATTGATATATATGTAGGACTCTGGTAAGGGCATAATAATTATGCAGTGTTCATCAAGTTATTCACCACTTGAGCCATGAGCTATGGATTCATTAACTTGGCTTCTATCACTTGGTTTTTAAAAGTTTGTCTATTTCCTATACAAGAGGACATGTTTTGTTTGTTGTTTGTGTGGTTTTATCCGATCTGTGTTGAACTCTGATTTGTGTACAGAAAATTAAGAGCTGTCGAATGACACTATGCTTCACTACTTGATGCCCCTTTGCCTAATACTTTTTTTTTTTTTTTTTTTTTGTTGGGTTTAACGTCGCACCGACACAATTTTAGGTCATATGGCGACTTTTGCCTAATACTAGCTTACATATAAAAACTTTAGCAAAATTTTCAAACAAGTTGAAAAAAGGGCATAATTTTGCCAAAATGTAAGTTCGAGTTATGAAATTTGCCAAGTAAGGTCACCTTTTAATGCTAATATAGACCTGTGGAGAATCTGAAAACATTTGGTCAAGTAATTTCTGAAAAACATACTTACATGCAGAGTTATGTAACTTGTGAGGTCACCTCATGATGCTCAATATATGTATGAAGTTTGAAAGCATTAGGCCTATTAGTTTTAGAGAAATCTGTTTACATGCAAACCTTTCATGATGTGGACACCATCGCTGATGACAGGGCGACAACATAAGCTCTACAATTTGAAAAATGTCAAATATTATGTACAGACAATTCAATAAACTTAAGAATTATATTTCCACATTTTATTACAAATTTCAACAGAGTATTGCACACTTTAAAACATTTCATACACTTAACAATTATAATTAAAAGCACTTGTCTAGAGTTAAATATTAAATCTGTGAGATCTAATCAAAGCCAAATGCTGTTCATGATTAACTGCGGGTCTAGGCTGGTCCATATTATCAAAGATATTCAATGTCCATCTTTCAGCTAAATATTTTATGCCAAATGTAGAAAATCCTTATCAAATGTATATAACTTTGCTACATATATGAATTAATTGCGTGTGTAGAGCTACATTCATAATGTCATGCAGTAACAGACCACTGTTCAAAAACTTACAAGTTTTTAGTGGTAGGACACATTTATACTGTATTTAGCTACACATGTAGGCCACATTTATACTGTATTTAGCTACACATGTAGGACACATTTATACTGTATTTACCGGTAGCTACACATATATAAAGTGTGTACTATCTTAAACCTAATGCATTGTACTATAAAAACATATATTTGTTAATTGTTATGTCTACATAAATATATGTAGTAATTATTCCTATTTCGAATTACAAATTCTGTGTATAGTATACCTTTAACGACAACAAACATCACAACACTGAAATCAAGTTTCAGAGATATCAACTACAGTTCACACCAGGATGGCTAAAATGATGTACGCTGAACAGAAAAACTGTTTGTTTTATCAACTCTGTGGCAAAATTAAATTAAATATTTGTCTGATAATGCAAAAAGCCAAATACATGTGACATTTGATTTCCATTTTTAAAGGAATCCACAGTGGTGTAGAAAGGAAGGTTTTAAAATATGCATTTTTCAAAGGAAAATTGTATGTAAACTCCTGCATGAGAAAGGTTTGAAAAGTTATCATTTTGAAAAAGTAACAATATTTTCTTACCAATTTCATAATTTTATAAGGATCTGAAACGTAGTCGAAATTGAAAATAAAATTTGGCCAACACTGACAGGAATTTGTAATAGGAAATAACCCCAGCCTGACAGATATTTTTAAAATTCAAATATATAACCATTCTTTCTATTCTTTAAATTGATTAAGTATATAATACTGATATTTTTTTCGTAAGTTTTTCAAAATAAGTTGATAAAACATGAAAGAAATTGACCAACAAAACCCTGTTATGGAAACTGTGATTCATGCACTGATGGTGATGAAACTATTGTACATACATGTACATCTCCTGTTCTTAACATTACTTGACAGCAGATAAATGTCACCATATGTTCAGTTTTATCAGACACCTGAAGTAGAAAAATATCAGCTCTGTTCAATTTTTAAATTCTATAAAACTGACAATCTATCACCTCCAGAAAGACTGCTTTTATACAGTTATACATTCCAATAATATAAGATACTGTTGTATTCTTTCAAATGTCTCTTTTTCACCATACCAAATAATTAATAAATTAAATGTATTTTATACATCTTTATACACAGCTAAGATGTTTCTTCAATATTTGTATATAACTACATGTAGATCAACATTCACCAACATCTGACAGTATTTCACAAATACATTTTCTGTATTTTGGTTAATTAACCAGTTACCAACAAATTAACCAGTTACCAACAGCTAGGTCCTTTCCAACTGTTACTGCTCACTGTTTTTCACCATTTATAAATGTTTACAATCGTAATAAATATTATTTCACATATATAGATCATTTTAAATGACAAGTTCACTATAATCTGGTCCATCTGAATCTCCGAGTTGTTTCATTGATTGTAAATGTTCGACAGTATTCTGGAAATGTTTGTTTATTTGTTCTGTCTCCTCGTTGGCCTCTAGGTTTGGTAATGTCTCTTTTATTTTTGCTATCAGCTGATTTAATACTTGTATGGTCACCTGCAAAAAGATAATAAAGTAAATACAGGAATTTTTTTAATTGTTCATTGTTTGTTTACTTTGAAAAGTTTTAAGGTCATAAAGCAACTATCCAATTTTCAATGGTGGAGGAAGACCCATGCAGGTGCTTTGTCTTGCATTATTGCAGGTTCCTTGGTAAAACTACAGACCTTCCATAAGCTGGATCGATTGACAGGACATTGTTACACTTGACTCCCTTTGAAACATGCAGAATTTTTTTAAATCATGATCATTAATAACAACAAGAATAACATCACCATTTACTTCACCAACATCCAACAGTTTAAACATGATAAAATTTGTGCCTTCATTGTGTTTCTACCATTATATACAACTCTACAGTTTTAAAAACAAACCTAAATATTTATTTTTTGCAAAATTGTAATGACCTAGCTTTTTAACACAGCATGGCGAAAAATGGTTGGCTGGCCAATATGTTTGTACACTAAATAGTCCAAAAGATGCTATGTCATTGCAACTAAAATAATTATTTCTGTTGCAAATATTAATCTGCGTCTAATTGTCCGCTTAAGAATGCATCCTTTGGCATTTTAGAATAAAGATAATACCTGCTGACTTTATGCAATTAACAAATCTTTTCCAAACATATGTCTCACAAGCATAGACCATTCAAACTCAATCTGGAGACCAGTCTCGAAACTACAGCATTTGATTGGCTGTTTCTGCACACAAATTTTAAACTGACCAATGGCAAGGCTGCATTCTGAGACTGGTCTCAACACACAAGTTTTATAATCTGGTAGACTGGTTACTCACCTGGTCATTTCCTTTCTCATAATAGTATGTATAGTGGTTAAGTAGTTCTACAAACAGCTGTACTTGTACGGAATTATCCATACACTGGTTAGCAATCTTTACACCCTTCTTCAAACAATCTGACGTCCTCTTACCATCACGTGTCTGCAAATAAATGATATCTATATATTGGTCTACAAACCATTAAAAGTATTTCATATTGCAAAATGTAGGTGGAGCAATATGTGCAGAAGCACATTTGTGTCATTATAAACATGGTTCTCCCAAGCTCTTGTTAAATACAGCAGCAGCATGTTGCGTGTGCTTCAAAACCAAACAGACACTGCTACAGCAGTCTTCACTTCGCTTTTGTCATTTTAAACAAAAGTTCAAAATCAAGCAGGCATTGTCACAGCACAGTTTACATCCCAATCAAACAATTCAAATAAAACTGATAACTGAACAATTTTAGAATTCTAAATCTGAAAGACAAAATAAAGGGGGATTTTTTTTGTTGTTGGGATTTCAAATCATGAACCGAGGCAACCATGAAAATACATTTAAGTCTCCTACGTAATGATTTATATCACAATGTGTTATCTTTTACTAAAATTTTGTTTTCTCAAATATTTTTTAAATGATTTCAAAACATTTGACTTGATTAGACTATCCGTGCCAAAATGGGTCAATGGTAATACCTACCTCCCCTTCCACTGAAGTGCTCTTCCCTGACCAGAATAGATGTGAGCAAGTTGCCACACCTCTACACTGGTCTGGCTTCTTCAAAAGTTTGGATGCAGCCAGCGCACACTGTGTTCTTAACGGTTCATGATTCTCGTCACCGAAACACGACATCTGTTCCAGTGTGCCTATAATCAATGTAATAGCTGCCAACTGAGCTTTACTGTCAGAGATTTCATCCTCATACAGGGAAAATGCCTGAAAAATAATAACGGGTTATATAAAAACCTAAAATTCATATCATAAGAAAAATATTTAAAAGGGTCCAGAGCATTGTCAGAATATCATGATTTTCAAAAGTAGTGTCAGAATACTATAACTTTCAAGAATAATGTCAGAATATCATAACTTTCAAAGGTAGTGTCAGAATGTCATAACTTGCAGAAGTAGTGTCAGAATATCTTAATTTTAAAAAGCAGTGCCAGAATATCATAATTTTTAAGAGTAGTGTCAGAATATCTTAAATTTAAAGAGCAGTGCCAGAATATCATGATTTTTAAGAGTAGTGTCTGAATATCATAATCTTTCAGAGTAGTGTCAGAATATCATAATCTTTCAGAGTAGTGTCAGAATATCATGATTTTTAAAAGTAGTGTCAGAATATCATGACCTTCAAAAGTAGTGTCTGAATGTCATGATTTTTAAAAGAAGTGTCAGAATATCATAATTTGCAAGATTGAGACACGGTTGGGGTACCTAAGACAGCCTGAGGGGTCGGGACACCTCATACAAGGTCACCAGGTAGTCTTTTAAGACATACATAAAAGCCACAGCATGTGTGATTCCATAAATAAATACAGCCTAAAACACACTGAATCACCTTGATGTTATTTTTAATTTACCATTCCTATTTAAGATGATAGTACTTTTTATGAACCATTGGCCTTCCAAAAGCAAGCTAAATGGCTTCTACACATGACAATACACGAATATCTAAAACCCACAGAAGTGAAAGGCAAATGATTTATCTGTATTCCTAACAATTTCAACACAGGAGACCCCTAAAATACTTTTTAAATTTCAACCCAACTGACATGGAACTAGAGATGTGCTCCTATTAGTGTCTATTATGATACAGAAAACCACGGTCATTAAACTTCTACTTATATTCTATTTAGCTCTTAATTTCTTCCTACTGAACAGTGCAATTTCATTTTGAAGATGTATAATTACCTGTGACATAAACTCATATGCCACTGTCTCATGATTTTCAAAGCCTATACCCCCGGCAGCCATGGCTCCCTGCAAGAACAACCTAAGTGGTATCTCAGCCTGCTCTGCCTTGATCAGGGCTCCGATTGTCTGGTGACAAAACTGGAATATCTTCTGACATTTCTTCTCCCAATTCTCATCCTAAATTCCATAAAGATACATACATAAAAGATAAAATAGACTGTGTAAAGTCCAAAAATACCCCTTTAACAATTTTTACGTATATGTTACAGATCATTTATCGATCTTCTAATGAAATTAAGTTTTGTAGTAATGGAGCACAGCAAAGTGATCTATAACCTATTTGTAGTTTTATACGAGAAGCTGTAGGTTACCATTAGCAACACACATATTTGATAACTTCCCCACATGAATTAAGAGGTTGAAGGATGCATTACCTTAGATATATTGTCTTCAGACCATCACCACAAAAGAACACACAATCTCACCTATAACTTGAAATTAAAACTCCAGATTGGAAGTCCTCAACTCTACCAATTAAGCCAACTCTGCAAGGTCCAAAGGGGTAGTATTGTGTGCCTGTTTGGGCTAAACAACTTTTTCAACAGTTGTTCAGTAGTACACTAAATATATCTAGTAAGTTACTGAATTACAGAAAATGATCAAACCTCCTCTGAATGTTCTCTGTATCTGTTAGCCAGTCTGTAAGCTGAGAACACTATAGGTGGCAGCGTAAACTTGATCCTTTTGTCACCCCCTGCACCAAAATGTTTCCTAGCTGTATTCAAAATCTGAAAACAATGACATTATTGGTGTATAAACATAACTTATGCTAGCAAAAACTGACTTAGCTTGACATAATGTTTTGCCAGAATACAATCAGCTTCCTATAACGTTGCATTAATTATTTACACAGAATTTTTTAACACTCCAAAAATGTCAATGAACAGAGTTCTTTTGAGATTGTATTTTGTTTCCTTTTTTTTTTTTTAAATAAATTACACTGATTTCAAAGGTTGAACATTTTCAGATTACAACTTTTTGTTGTTGTAGGGTTTTGCATTGCACCAATACAATTATATGTCATATGGCTATTTTCCAGATTTGATGGTGGAAGAAGACCCCAGGTGCCCCCAAGTGAATTTTTGCATCACGGGCGGGCACCTGGGTAAGAATCATCGACCTTGTGTAAGCCAGCTGGATGACTTCCTTGCATGAAGAATTCAACGCCATAAGTGAACAGATCACAACTCTCAACTGGTCCACCTTGTTTACACAAGTAATGTTGTACCCACTTTATAAGATGGGAAAAGTTTGTATTATATATTATAGCAAACTGTAAGACACATAATTATGATGTTCTAACAACTAGCCAGCATCACTGAATTATTTTGTTATTTTCAAGATTTAAAAGTATTTAAAACTGGATGAATGACAGAAGGAAATAAATATGGAAACAAAAATATTCATAGAAATAAACTGATATTTTAGTAATTTCCACTTGTGAAATACTTTATTTTTGTCCTGCCTCCCTACTTCTTGAACACACAAAAGTTAATTCGTACCCAATGAAATCGTTCTTAATAAACAATGAAATACTTTTTAAATCATTTCAATAAACCATGAAACAATTCCTAATGAACCATGAAATTGATTGTTATAAACCATGAAATACTTCCTAATAAACAATCTCACCAGGTACTGCTGGTTGGGATCCTCAGACTGGAGGAGATGGATGAATCTGCCCATGAGACCTTGCTCCTCCGCGAAGTCTTCTGGATCATCTCCCTCCTCAGGCTGATCATTCTGATCTTGTACAAGTACACTGATAATTGATAACAAACTGTCCGCCTGAAAAATATGGTATCATTGTTGGGGATTAAAGCTACCAAAACATGCTGTAAAGAAAAAATAAGTGCCTCATAAACAATAACGTGTTTATTTTTTAATTTGACAAAGGACCACAGCACTGAAATATGACCCTTTTCCAGAATTCACGTCAAATGAAATTGTAGACATAAAAAGACACAAACTAGGTTAAATTACAAACTTATTTTTGTTCACCTGGAAATTCCTTTAAAGAACTGAAGTGGTGTTTGTTTTAATTATTGTTTTCTTGGTGAATGTTGAAAATGTGTGTTTGAACTATTTGATTCCTGACTTCAGATCATTAAATTTTTCAACAGAAGAAATTAATAAACTGCAAACTACTGATGGTTCTATCTATGGGCTTAAGGTATAAGATCCACAAATAAGCAAGTTCTTTAAAACAGTGCTATCAAAATATAATCAAATATTGATGCCTGGTAAGCTCATATAATTTCGGTATCATTTGAAAGTGTATTGTCTACTGAAAAAGAAAATATAAATTACATGACAAAAAATATGTTAGAGAGTTTGTATTTTTTTTTACAGTTTTCAATGTTACTTCAACAGAAATCCTTACAGTGCAAGATTTATCATTTTGCAGTCAAAAAAAGTGACTGAAGTGATTCCTGCAAATTATTTATGGTCATCTTATTTACTAATACTTATTCAGCAGATGCAACTCTTTCAAATGATACCAAAAAATTCTTATTCAGCAGAGGCAACTCTTTCAAATGATACCAAAAAAAACATGGGGTCACCAGGCATCAAAATTTTACCTATTTGTGTATCGGATACCTTAAAGTAATATACAGACAAAAATCCTGGAGAGGCACCTGGATCAAGCCAGATAGACATGGATTAATCTTTTGCGGGAAATTAAAATTAAGAAAAACCTTTCTAGAAAACAGAACACATGAATAAAATAATATTACCTGTTCCTGATTTGGTATATCTGTCTCATTATCTAACGCATTAGTTATCAGGTAGCAGCTCATCACTTTCCGACTCTGATAATCAAAGTATTCAAACAACGGTCCAAAGTGCTGCAGTTCGAGGACGGTAAGGATATTGTTGTAGTTATCTACAGGGATCTTCATCAACCTCATCAGCTCCTTCGAGACAGAACTTCCATGCTCCAGGCTGCGGTATATACGTAGATTTCTGGATATTTGTAATTTTAAAGCAACTTTTTCACAAATATACAGAAAAATTAGAACCTTCTGAAAATAGTTTTTTTTTTCTCAGGTGTCTATCAGTAAACAAATTTAAAATTGCAGGACCTTTATTTTGCAGATTTGTTCTGATTTGTCATATTAAATTTTTTTTTCCGAAATGCTGAATTTGGTAAGTTGTGAAAAGTAAAATTTGAAATGCAACTGGATATAATATGGTGTTTACAAAGAAAACAAAGGAAAATGAACATATATGAAAACACTGAAACCCATTCATACAAGCCAAAAATTAACTTCTTGTGATGAATATGACATGTTCCATAGTAAAAGGCTTCTGGTGTAAACATTAACCTTTAGCCTGCTGGTGGCAAGTGATTCTGCCTTTGCAACCAGTGCAGACCTAGATCAGCCTGCATGCCCATGCAGGCTGATCATGGTCTGCACTGTTTGCCATTCAGTCTGTAAATTTTCAGTGAACACCCCTTCGCATAATAAATGGTACTGCCCAAATTGAATGATGGACCAGTCCATTTTAGAAATTTAGCAGGGTGAAGGTTAAATGCTTTACAGAGCAGCAATTACTGATCCACAATCCTCTTTGAGCAAATGCCTTATGTTGCTAAGTATCGCTTGCTCCTTACTGCTAATGGTGGAGTGTCTCCACAGATCTGTAATTTTTGTGTAAGGTTGCCATACAGCTGGCTTGCAAGTCACTAGTTTTATCCTCTTTTGCTTGAAGCAATGCTATAGAGGTACCTTGGTCTTTCTCCATTGTAAAACAGCAGGAAAAACACCATAAAGATCTAAAACTATGTCAGTGTCAATAAAATCCAGCACAGTTCAAACTTACTGATCTAAGTTTAGCCTGTTAAATATATCCTCTGTAGTTTCTAAGACTTTGTCCACATATTCTATCTTGTCTGGGTAACATTTCAGGGCAAGGTTGATAAGGGCTACTTGCAATGATACAATATCTTCTGGTGGCATGTCTGGACGATTCTGAAATGTACGTAACATAATCTATTTTGTGAGAAACTACAGAACACACACAAAACACAAAATTACATTTGTTCTAATTTACAAGTACATTTAATAATTCAGTACTTCAACTAAACTGCAGTTAAAACTGCTTTTGATGTGAAGCAATACATTTTTTTTTACACTGGCTTCCTTCCTGTTTTTCATTACAAATATCCATAATTTCACACAAATGACACTGGCATAGCTCTATTCAGCCACTACAGACCCAAGTCTGCACATAGTTTTCATATGGAACTGATCAAAAGTATCATTAAAGTTCAAATTTTGTTAAATAATTACGTTTGCAGTTTTTGCACTTTTTTAAACCTTGTTATGGTTTAAAATACTCTTGACGCATTCTGGAGAAAAAATCTCAGTAGCACATGCCCCTAAACCCCTCAAGCTAGCTTGGCCGGAACTTTCAAGCTAGGAACCCGATTGAAGGTTCAGCAAGAATAGATTTTGTAACATACAATTCCTTTAAAATAACCACAGGCTCCGAATGTGCATGTGTGTGTCTCTCTCTCTCATTTTTAACCTGTGAAACAATAAACCACTAACCTGTATAACTTGTGCAATCTGCTGAGAGAAAATATCAAACAGTTGTATCTCTGGGGGAATACCAGCTCCTTCCTCATTCTGGGCAAATTGGGCCAGCCTGGAAATGTCAGAATAATAAATATATACATGTATCAAAGGAACATATTTGGGACTATGTAACTATTTGTTTTGGGTTTTGTGATGTTTTATCAACAGTATTGCAGTTTGTATGTAACAGCTTGCAGTTAAACGGTGTTCCTGGATTCTGTACAAGTACTAACCTGTTCTCCGTAAGTAACTGCCAACTTCTCCATAAGACTCAGAAGTGGAGGACGAAATGACTCCTGACACAATGTCTATTATCAAATTGTCACAGAGAACATCACGCCTCACCCACAACATTGAAGACATGGCCAATTAAGACACAAGCTTTAGTTTCCCTATTATTCCTCATCAGGTTTTAAAGAGAGGAAATTACCATAGGTGTATAATGAGAAGCATACAAATTTCATTTTATCACTCATAATATATTTAGTTTTGGCCTTTTGCCTGTCAGTCATTCAAATACATAGCATTGAATATGACATAATTACTAACAGAAACGTATTTTGTATAAAACAGTATGAAGCTTACCTTTAAACCTTCAACTAGTTACGATAATTTAATGGAATAACAGATAATTGGGTATTACCTGTCAATCAAAGAAATGATGATATTTTTCACATTAACACTAGCATGTAGCTCTGCACAAGCTCGCAGAAATGGACTGAGGGTCTGTAGGTGGAAATCATCTGGAAAGACCTGCCAGTACAAACATAAAATAAACTAGAAAATGCTTTTGTAAAAAAGCCAATGTCTCCCCCAATGCAAAGTCCTATAGGCAAGAAGTCAATAGGGGTCAGGAGCGAAAGTCAAAGAGACACTGATGGTTGGCTGCAATAGGGATCAACTACTTGGCATGTCCAGTCATCCCGCTAAATTTCAACACTCTTGGCCTAGTGGTTCTCAAGTCACTGTTCAGGCTCTTGTGACCTTGACCTTTGATCAAGTGACCTCAAAATAAATAGGGGTCATCTACTCTGCATGTCCAATCATCCTATTAAGTTTCAACATTGTAGGTCAAGTGGTTCTCAAGTTATTTCCAAAAAATGATTTTACATGAACAGGCCACTGTGACCTTGACCTTTAATAGACTGACCCCAAAATCAATAGGGGTCATCTACTCTGCATGTTCAATCATCCTATGAAGTTTCAACATTCTGGGTCAAGTGGTTCTCAAGTTATTCATCGGAACTGGTTATCAATGTTCAGGCCCCTGTGACCTTGACCTTTAACGGAGTGAGCCCAAAAACAATAGGGGTCATTTACTCTGCATGAACAATCATCCTATGAAGTTTCAACATTCTGGGTCGAGAGGTTCTCAAGCTATTGATTGGAAATGGTTTTCCATGTTCAGGCCCCTGTGGCCTTGACCTTTAACAGAGTGACCCTAAAATCGTTAGGGGTCATCTACTCTGCATGACCAATCATCCTATGAAGTTTCATCATTCTGGGTCAAGTGGTTCTCAAGTTACTGACCGGAAATGGTTTTCAATGTTCAGGCCCCTGTGACCTTGACCTTTCACAGAGTGAACCCAAAATCGTTAGGGGTCATCTACTCTGCATGACCAATCATCCTATTAAGTTTCAACATTCTGGGTCAAGTGGTTCTCAAGTTACTGACCGGAAATGGTGTTCAATGTTCAGGCCCCTGTGACCTTGACCTTTAAAGGAGTGACCCCAAAATCTATAGGGGTCATCTACTTTGCATGTACAATCATCCTATGAAGTTTCAACATTCTGGGTCAAGTGGTTCTCTAGTTATTGATCGGAAATGGTTTTCAATGTTCAGGCCCCTGTGACCTTGACCTTTGACAGAATGACCCCAAAATCAATAGGGGTCATCTACTCTTCATGAACAATCATCCTATGAAGTTTCAACATTCTGGGTCAAGTGGTTCTCTAGTTATTGATCGGAAATGGTTTTCAATGTTCAGGCCCCTGTGACCTTGACCTTTGACGGAGTGACCCCAAAAACAATAGGGGTCGTCTACTCCAGCAGCGCTACAACCCTATGAAGTTTGAAGGTTCTAGGTCAAATGGTTCTCCAGTTATTGCTCGGAAATGAAGTGTGACGTACGGACGGACGGACGGAAGGACGGACGGACGGACAGGGCAAAAACAATATGTCTCCTGGGGGAGACATAAATAGAATCACATGTAAACTAAAACTGTACACAAATTTATCTAGGGGCCTTTTGATCTGATAATGTTAAATCAGATTAAATGAGCCCCTCAATGGAAGTGTTTATATATCAAATTAGCTAGGACTAGTACATCCAAGAGGATGAAAGTTTAAGTCATGCAAATTGCCCTGCCTCTTCTGTGCATTATCTCATCACAGGCAGGCACCTGTGTAGAACCACTGACTTTCCGGACGGCTTTCTCACATGGGCCTCGGGGGTGAGGGGCAAGTGATTCAAGTCAGCAACCTTATCCACTCAGCCACAGAGGCCTCCGGGGCTGCAAAGTAACATTTTTAGATGAACTGCAAGAAAACTCAAAACATCATTGAAAAAAAGATCTTGAAAGGAGCTGAAAATCTTAAATGGATAAATTACCTGTATAATACATTCCATGAGATATTCCTGGGCTATTGGATCCCTACAGCTTACAACCTGCTCCAACACACCAGGTAGTACACCCTGAAATTAATATACATAAACATACAATAATAAATGTACTTTCTAACACTAAACTGAAGTGAAATATTTTACTGAGTTAGATAAATATATTTACTGAAATCATTATCTAAATAAAGTCATACAAGAAAATGCAAACACATCTTCACAGCACTTTTTTGGCAAAAACAAAATCTTATTCTTAAGCTGGTGGGAAACAGCTACAGAATCTTGTACTGATTTATTTCATTAAGAACTTTCTTTGAACTCAAATAGTTATGTAGCATCCAATCTAACAAAATTTAAACCATTTTTACCTTTTGCATGATCCTTTCAGGCAACAAATACATATGAAATAAAACTGTGAAAAGATCCTTTGGAAGAATAGAAGGCAACCAAGCAACATATGGTAATACCGTAGCAGACATAGCAAACCGTATATATGTGAAGGTACATGTAATATCGTATCCCCTAAAAGAAACTGGTAAATTCTAAAGTAATTAAAGTACTTTAAAAATGTAATTAGGTAAGTATCATACCTTTTTATATCTGTTCATGTCAATGCACTCCAGCTGACTGAGTCGCACCAGATTTGTTCCGACAAGAATACGTAATTCTTGCCGCTCCCTTTCTCGTTTCTCCTTGTTACGTGTATGACCCTGATGCTGCATGCGTACCCATAATTTGTTCATCTCAGAGAAATTCAGTAGGATAAAATCAACCGAGTCAGAGATGGTACCAGCTTCATACTCTCCAGAACTGTAAAAAAAAGTTTAAAGGGACATATCTCCAGGTGAATATCCACATTTTCAATTTTTCAAAACAGGTATTAACCCTTACCATGCTAAATTTCTATAATGAACTTTCATGCAACAGCCACTAGTTAACTATACACTGTTCCTAGACTGTTTTCTTTCAAGTCCAGAGCTCAAGCTTGGTCCGGACACTACATAACTATGTCTATACTGGGATAGAAAGGCTAGAGTGACCATCATTCAACATAAAGACAGAGAGAGAGGGCTAAACTTGTTTGCTGTTACAGTATAATCTCTATTACAAACATCTTTGACCAGTAAAAACTCCCCATACAAAAGAAGATTTTTTTCTCATCAGATAATCACATGTAATTCATCAGTAAATTAACCTCTCATCAGATTATGTGTGGGTCCAGCCTCTTTTACAACAATATTTCAGTCATATTAACATATTACGTGGTGAACCCACGATCTCCCTCACTCAAAACCGTCCCTATGCCACCAGGCTACCGGGGCAGTACCTCTCTTCGGTAACACAGCTGCACAACAAACACTTCGGTGAGGTTCTACCGTATTTCGATTTACAATTAATTTTAGCAACATGTCTTTTTGTATTGCTTACTTTGCTTCAACTTCTACATCTGGCAAGACATTTTTGGTGCACTGTAGAAGGTAGTTTCTGAGAAAGAGGCCACGCAGTGGGTGTTGAACTCCTCGGCACATCTCCACCAGATCTTTCAGGATATCTTTTCTTGACAGTTCATTTGTTTTGATGTACACTACACCAACTGTTATCAACAAATACCTGAAAACCAATAGGAAGATATATTTATTTTTATCTTTGGAAAATGGAACTAAAAATTTTAGACAATGAACCAGTATTACCAATCTTTAATGTAATAAACACAGACTTATACCTTTTCCTCCTTTTCACTTAACTTGCTATTAAATTAAAACTTATGACTACTAGTATGCGATGAAATCATTGTTTATACAGCCCAGTTATTACATCATAGGTGTCAAATGTAATGACGGTGCAATGAAAATGAATACAACACAAAACAGGCAAAAGTTTCATGGATTTCATTAAGGATGCAAAAAGTAGTCCTCGTATAGTTTTAGAACTGACAAATATATCTTGAACTTTGATTTTCTCTTGAATATAATCATAGTTAATCATTCAGATGCTTATTATTACAACACTCAGGCTGCACCCTAGTTATAAAATTCAATTGCATCTGAACTCCAAACAATGATTTTATTCTATGATAAAATTACTTTTTACAATATGTAATTCCTCTGTAAAAGAAAACCTAGCCATGTCTTCCAGTTTAATTCAGAGTTTTTACTTTTGGAGCTTATTTTGACTTCTAAATAAAAACTACATTTTTGCTCTCTAAATCATGGTCTTTATCGAAAAATTTAATTTTCTGTACAGGTATATCATATCTTCTTTGATCCTATTCTGCTGTCGTATATTTTTCTTACTGCAACTTACAATCTAGGAACAATATTCCCAGCATATTGAACCAGCTCGTACAAATCTGAAACTTTTCTTCCTTTCTGAAATTCATCTACCAGATACAGCTCTAGATGTCTCAGTTCATCCGATATTGACATATCTGATATCTGTCAAGGAACTTGAAACATAATATACATAATTGTGCAACAGAACTGAAATGCTTTCAAAATTTTGTGGCTCCTTATGATGTATTAAAACAAGAGCTGTCAGTGAACAGCGCGCTCGACTATTCTCAGTGCTTGATAGTATAATATAAGCAATGAGTAAAACTTTAACATTACAATAAGCATATTCTAAGTCAAAAAGGGGCCATAATTCAGTCAAAATGCTTGATAGAGTTACCTCCTCCTTTTTACAGACTGGGGTCATGATGGTAAGCAAGTATGCAAAATATGAAAGCAATATCTCAATTGACTTTGAAAATATTTGGGGTGGTACGCAAACTTCAACATTTATTCTAAGTCGAAAAGGGGCCATAATTCAGTCAAAATGCTTGATAGAGTTGCCTCCTCCTTTTTACAGACTGGGATCATGATGGTAAACAAGTATGCAAAATATGAAAGCAATATCTCAATGGACTTTGAAAATATTTGGGGTGATACGCAAACTTTAACATTTATTCTAAGTCGAAAAGGGGCCATAATTCAGTCAAAATGCTTGATAGAGTTGCCTCCTCCTTTTTACAGACTGGGGTCATGATGGTAAGCAAGTATGCAAAATATGAAAGCAATATCTCAATGGACTCTGAAAATATTTGGGGTGGTACGCAAACTTTAACATTTGTGTGACGCTCACGCCGACGCCGGGGCAAGTAGGATAGCTCCCCTATTCTTCGAAAAGTCGAGCTAAAAATGAGAAAAATATGTAAACACACATTTACTAGTATTAAATGTATGGGAGCCATAATATTATGCTAAAAACCACCTCAGGATAAAGGCCATTTTTTCTCATTTCCCGAGTTGCGGTCTTTACGTACCAATTTGACTACTTCTATTTGGCTCCTGCCACAAAAATGATGTGCAGTTGTATAGTATATCTATAACAGAAAATTAAAATATATTCACATGTGAAAGTGCATGTAACTGTTGTACTTCTTAATGTAACATGTAACTGATACATCCAAAATGTTACTTTTAAAATTAATGTAATAATTCAAGCAGGACGTCTATGTTGTTAATCGCCTCTGAAATGTTTACATACATGCTGGTGTGATTTTCAGTAAACATAGACAAAGAAAATGTTCCTTTCTTTATGGTTATCTGCACATCAGACTTGTTCATCTGTGAAAGTTTGAAGCAAATCAGGCTAACAGTGTAGGAAGAGTTGGACACACAAGATTTTGGGACGTACGGTTGCACAAACAGACGGACGGACCTACATACGTACGTACTGACAGCAGCAACGCTATATGATGAGGAAATATCTAACAGATTAATAACTAAATAAATCTCACCTTTCAGAATTTTCTAACACTCAAGTGGTTACTTTCTATACAGTAACCAGCTACTGACTGCCAAATTATTAACTCAAAACTACAAAGTATAAAAACATTCTATAAGGTTTCAACTGAAGTGCTTACCCTTATTGGAACACATACTTTAGGTAAAAGGATACACAGTTCATAGTAACTTTTAGGTGATAACATGGATGTTCTCAACTCTCCAAGCATTGTTGATGCATGCTTCAGTCCGTCCATTAACTTGCCTTTATCCTGCAAAATGTGGGAATTGGAATTTCAGAGTGACTTCATGTAAGACTCAACAGTTACACACATCTATCTTCTACAACAGAATTTAACCCTTAGCCTGCTAAATTTCTAAAATGGACTGGTCCATCATTCAATCTGGGCAATACCATTTATTATTCGAAGGGGTGTTCACTGAAAATTTACTGACTGAATAGCGAACAGTGCAGACCAAGATCAGCCTGCACATTGCCTGGTCGCAAAGGCAGAATCACTTGCCGCCAGCAAGCTAAAGGTTAATGTTATACAATACAAAATATGTCCATGTAGAGTACCTCCTAACCATATGAATAATACAAACAGAACGGCTCATACATTCTGAGAAATCTTTAAAAGAACAATATAATTATCAAAATTTTCAGGAGTAAACACACAGAAAACACAGTTTCAAATACTTCAAAATTGTCTTTCATAACATTACACAAGGGAATATCAAAGAATTGGTATAACATTCTATGATTTCCTTAATAAAATGATCCAGCACTGGCATAGAAACTAATCAATCCGAAGTGTGGTCAAGTGGTTTCGGTTAACCATTCTCCAAACAGGTTGAAGGATCGGAAACCAAACTGGGGTAAGCTAAACAGCTCTTCCTCATATAGTAACAGTAATCATTTTCAAGGACAGCGTTTTTTCCCACATATCTGGGAATGTGGCCAGGGTCTTTACAACTCGGAAACACTAAAAATAGTAAATAGTTAAAAAGAGGTATTAAGAAAAACACTGATGAAAGTAGACTTGAGCCTTTAATATAACTGAGTTAAAACAAATAAGCAGAGATTAGAGAATGGCTGAAAGCAAAAGCTGCAGAAAGTAGCGCGGGGGTCAAGGGGTACATTTACATAAATGTACCCTGTGCACTGTAAGTTAATCGCTGTGAATAAGTGTGTTAAGTCGCAACTGATTCCAAAAAGTGGTTACTGAGATACCAGCTTGCAAGCAAAAACTTAACCAGAAAGTGAGGCAGAGGCAGATGCCATCAAGTGGGCCAGTGCAGTAGTTCTACCTATTCTTTGAGAAGCCACGCTAAACAGCAGTTTTTTTAATCCAGCTCTTTTGTCTCAAAAAGGGCATGACCAAGATACCGCTTTTCCATACAAGATAATGCTTTTAGTTTATACTAATACTAATTTGTTTTAGCTCAATTGTGATGAAAGCTTCAAGAACCACTCTCAAGTCCTCTTCCTGGAAAAACCAGTACTGGTGTCATATGAGAGGTCATGGTCGTGAGCCCAGTGGGGCTCGAATCCACGACCCCAGAATTGAGCGGCCACTACCTAATCCAGACCACATAAGTTGTCACCATGACATCAATTTTCAGTGAAATATATTTAAATGTGACAATAAAATACCTATTATAATAATATTGTGCTTGTAGAATTTCAAAAAAATTACACTAATTTAAAAACAATTGATATGTAGTCAATTGTATGTGGAGTTTAATAAGAAGTTTTTGTTTGAACAGTGTACTTACAAGGCATCTTTTCATCTGAAACGACTGATTTTTCACAATGCTGAGAGCCTCCTCTAGAAGCTTCTCTTGTTCCTCCTGTGGAGACAGCTGTGGTGTAGAGGGCTGTAACAGTGATACAATACATTAATGGTAATTGAAACATCATGACAAGCTACACAATACAGCTAGTTAACCTTTAGCATGCTGGCAGCAAGTGATTCTGCCTTTGCGACTAGTATAACAAGGCTTCAAGTCTGTTTGTATATAAAGTAATGGTACAAATATAGAGTTAGGTTTCTTCTGTGTTAGCCTGTATCACACTAGGTAACCGGATATGTTCGGCGCAGGATGCTATGTTGATTTGAAAACTTTAGTTGGGTAAGTATTCTCATCATTTCGATCTATAAAAACAAATAACCAGTAAAATCACCTCACTAGCCTTATCACGTAATAAATGAAGTTTCCAAAGCTGATTTAAAATCTTGAAAATATGTTATTTTATGGGAAAACGGCGAAGTTAAACATTAAACTTAATGGCAATTTCGGCAATTATAAAGTTTATAACCACATTTCTTTGAAAATATTGCAAAACAAACAAAAGACAATATCTTTATGGACTATATTTATCAATCTTTTCCCTGTCATCTTTCCAAACCATAATGTCTAAACTTGTGTTTTTATTTTTAAGTTTGAAATACACCATACACATGGAAAAAGGACTGGTGATGTTTGGTGCAGGATAAAAATTCTGCAGCGATGTTCGGGAGCAGGTTATTGTAAACATCATCACAAATAATGCAATGACCGCTTTTGACACTGCCAAGCAAATTTTTTATATCTAATAGATTTTGCTGTATGTATTTAACGATTTGGTACACGTACTGATTTTCATTTGGAGACGTGTTCCGTTTTACATTTAGCAGATATAGTGCAATGGCCAATTTGGACACTGTCAAGCAATTGTGTCTAATATTGTTTTTGTCCGATTTCTTTAGGATATTATATCATTTTTGTCATGCATATGTCTTTGTCCATAATTCAATACAAGAAGGGTTGTGTTAGCCAATTTGTAAGACCATTTATTGTTATACAAAATTAGGTTCTCCACCCTGATTGTTTTCAGACTTCCGAAGCATGCAAAGATTTATCCAGATGAATTTTAATTTTTTAAAAGATATGTTACAGTTTTAAAAGATTATACACAGCTGCAGGAAAATGTTCAGCATTGGCATATATCTTTTATGGTGACAGTCAAAAAGTGCTTGTTTAAAATATAAGAAAATGAAACTAGATTGTTGTACTGGACAACTGGGGTATCAGACAAAACCATTCGAAAATGTGAAACCAGCATCACATGACATGCAGGTTTCTGAAGACGGCAAAATACATTTTAATCTAAAAAGAAGGGATACAACTGTAGTAATATCACAAGAAAATGCCCAAGACAGCAAAGATTTATTACAATTGCCTACAAAAACAGCCAATTTTGAACACAGTCCAAGGGGCCTCCGTGGCTAAGTGGTTAAGGTCGCTGACTTCAAATCCAGGGGTGTAAAATTCCACTCGCCCGCTCGCATTGGCGAGTTAAACTCTGGATAGGACGAGTGGATCTCGCTGTATACTCGACCGATCGGGCGAGTGGTTTTTACGTCGTAGCTTTAATGAATCTTGAAAAACGTTAAGAGATAGTTGAGTTGCTACTTTGATTGACTGGAATTTACCCGCGAATCGTAAAGATATCAAAACTTCATGCCGGTAATTTTCCATTCTGAGAGCACGTGCGACCTATCGTAATATCAAATTTACATCTCCGTTACTTTTGTTTATCGACACGTACACAAAAAACGCGCGTAGTGCATTCATTTTTTTAAATTATCGCTTCAGTTTTTCAACATCGCTTGAGAAGTAATACAATTTGAATTCTACCAAGATTTCAATAAAATATCGACGGAAATGTAAGCATATTTGTATGAAAACGGTCGAATTTTCATATAATCATCTGTTAAATTTCAAAGAGCGCGATCTTAATTACTGGTTTCTTTCTAAGAGAAAATAACTGATACATACTATGGGCATAAAATTCGGACTTTTGACCAGAAAGAACAAAAAACAGAATTAAAAAATCTTAAATAATGAAAAAGCGGCAGTAATTTGAATACATTGAGTAAAACGATTTTTTTGGTAAAAAGGTTTCTGTTAGTGCGGCGGAATAGGGTAGATCTACGTGACCTCGTGGACGTAAATAGAAATGTGGCTTTAAAATAAAACAAAATGGTGTTGTTGCGGTTTTAAATAAGTTTTAAATGAATCTTTGTACATGTATCTTTTTATATAAAATATTCTTCTCAAACGATAATGTAAATTCCTTGGGGACAAATAGGTCACATGGCGCGAAAACTGTAATATGACGTAATGCCATGACAATCTCGTGCAACAACACCGCTTTGATCTCCACTTCAGATGTCATGATACCGACATACCTCTTTTAGCTCTTTGAGAGGATGTTAATTGATGATGAAAACAGGCCAATTACTTAGTTTATCAACAGAATAATTACCGATGATCGTCAACTTTTTTTTTCGTTTTCAAGACGGGTAGGTGATTATTGTGTCCATATTTTAGGACACTTTTCAAAATAATTTTTTCGGGAAATAAGTCTTGAGAAAATGAAAGTAACTGATGTTTAATACTTTCCCGACACTTTGGGAAACTAAGGTAGGGGTTAGACTGTGACTATTTTTACTATCGATGTAGTTATTATGGAGAGCAACTTGATGGTGGAGATGACAAAATTAGTGAAAGAAAAATGTCTGGTGTGAAAAGGAAATTTAAGAGTAACGAAAATGAATAATCAAAAAGGAAACGTAGTGTACGAGGTAATAATTGTGTTATGTTTGAAATTTGCTTTTTGTACATAATACTCCTTCCATAAAACGTGACAGTATCAAAAATGCCAATTATTAGGGCGAGTGACTGTCCACTAAGGGCGAGTAGATTTTACTAGCTACTAGTCCTGCAGGGCGAGTGGTGTGAAAAAGAATTTTACACCCCTGAAATCACTTGCCCCTAATCGATGTGGGTTCAAGCCTCACTCGGGAGTGGTGGTGGGGGGAGTGGGGGGGAGGGGCATTGAATTCTTCATGTAAGAAAGCCATCCAGCTGGCTACGGAAGGTTGGTGGTTCTACCCAGGTGTCCGCTTGTGATGAAATAATGCACGGAGGGGCACCTGGGGTCTTCCTCCACCATCAAAGCTGGAAAGTCGCCATACGACCTATAACTGTCACTGTGTCGGTGCACTGTTAAACCCAACAAAATAAATAAATGAACACAGTCCAAAAGAAATCCGTATAAGAAAAGGTGATGTTGCAGAGACTGACAAACCGCAAATCAACTGCGGAGGAGAAATATCATTGAAAGTAGTGATTTTGACGAAATATTAAACAATGCAGGGCTTTATTTACACTTTCAGAGAACATGGTCAGCTTAACTTGTGCAAGAAATGGTGTTCATTAGCAGCAAACAAAACGTTTCTTATGGAAAATATATGCTATCTGCTCTTTTTGGACCTAGTCTAATAGTTTTCGTACACAACTTCAACCCAGATGTGATACATGCAGGACATGACATTAAAATTCTGGAATTTTAGTTGAATGCAAATTGAATTGTACTGGTGATAAATCTGCTCTGAATAGGTCGGCAACCCTGTTTAAGCACTAAAAATATGTTTTAAGAAATAACAACATTAATTTCAATGAACATAGATTAACCTGATATATGTTGACTTGGCAAGAATATAAGGATCTTACATGATGGGCAGGGCTGTAAGACAGGCTATTCCCTATCCGAGGGATATCGAACTCTCAATTTCCTTAATGATAACAGAAACTAAACGTGGCAATACATGTATTCAGAAAGATGATTTACTAAAAACTGGCTGTAATTCTTAGATAAACACGTCCTACTCCTGCTGAATATTATCATTATAAACAATTTGCCTGTCAACGTCAAAAACAGTCATTGCGCTATCTGTGATAAAGTTTACAATAAACTGCTCCCTAATATGCCCAACATTTTTCATCCTGCGCCAAACATCTCCTTTTTTCATGTATATGGTGTGTTTCAATTTCATATTAATTAGTGAATAATAATTAGGAATTTGGGACTGGTAGGGCAAGTCTGTAAGCTAACATATTATTGTAAAGAGCTACGCCTTCCCAACTCAGGAAATTTGCAGGATTTATTGTATCGCGAAAATACATGACAATTGGAAATATTCTTCCTCATATACTTCTCAGCATTTTAAGTAAATTTTTTATTTAATTGTATAATATGGAAGCAATTCATTGTTATCAAGACATATATAAACAAATCTGCTAATGAGGTGATCTTGAAAAATTAATCTGAAAAATTATGCAGACACCCACCATCTTGACTGATCATGTGACTATCTGGGAAAAAAAACCCCACAAAGACAAGTAACTACATGAAAGTATGGGGGGGGGGGGGGGGGTGCGAAATTCAAGGCTTGCATGCAGTTGTATGTGTTTATTTTTCCTGCAGTTGTGCTTTCTTGAATTTCTTCATGTAGTAGTATTATGTAGAATTATGTCTTTGTGCTAGATATATTTTTAGGTTAATTCATTACAAATAGACCTTTTAATGTTCATAGTTCTTTTAATCATGTCCTTCTTTTACAGCTTGTTTTACTTTTGTTCCTTATAAATTTGTTAATACATAGCCGGTTCAAAAGCACCTGGAGTGCTTATGTTGTATTGTTGCTTGTCTTGCTGACTCAAAATAAAATTTAAAATTTATCTTATCTTATCTTAATATGTTTATTTTAAAACGAAAGTAGAATATTTTGAAAATGAAAGAATATGTAAACACATGCAAAAAGTTAAAAAAAAAAACAACAACATACTAATGATTTATCAGATATTTTGATTTGTATATATCATATGTTTGACCCGGCACAATGAACCATAAATAAGGTTATTTACTAGAAAACAAAAAAACAAAGACAAATATCAAACAGGGAATGCCACGTACCAAAATCGCAGCCTCCCCAAAACGAAACCCACAGCATGCAGACGTGCACACCACAAACACACACACACATACACACACATACACACACAAAGCCAACACACGAGGACAAAACGAACAAACAAAGGAACACAGAGGGGCACTGCCTTGGAACGGTCAGTGGCAAAACCACCACTGGGGAGCTTAAACCGGTTTATGGTGCGCACCCAACCTCACTCTTACCCCCACCATGTTCCAAAGACACGAGACAGTGTAAATAAAAGTAATCCCCTCCAGGTGAATCTCTAACACACGTAATGGAAACAAAAAGGCATGGCTTGTAAAACACAAAAATGCTCGTGTATAAATATATAAAAAGCAAACCTTTAGAACCAAAAACGTATGTACTCAGTGCCTTTTCAGAAGACAGAGCAACAAGAGAAACACCCTTAAGGGCCCGACGAAACAGGCCAGAAGACAGATATCAAAACAGTTCAGTCCTGGTAGGATTTAAAAACTGCTTATCATAGAGTCCTCCCCCTCTTCCGTCAGACACAATCATAGAGGGAAGCGTAGTGTCCAACTGTAAACGGGTTGAACACTAAACATGCGGTATGTCTCAAAACAGTTGGGTCGTAACCTCTTTTAATAAAATGTTTTATAATTTTACCAAATACATTTGGAAAATTACCATGACCCAAGATCTTACGAAGTTTGTAAACCACATCCCCATAAAAAACGGGTTTAGAAATACCTTCTCGCAGAAGTGTCTTTAAATTACTATTGAATTTTAAAACAAAATCAGAATTACGATAGTAAAATTTAGCAAAATATTTACACAATTTGTAATAACGGTAGCCTTGCTGAAGAAGTTTACTTGTAATATATAGATTACGTTCATTGAAATTCTTCACATGACTACACACTCTGGCAAACCGAATTAATTGAGAAATATATACCCCATAAGATGTAGCCTGAGGTACATCCCCATCCAAATGGGGAAAATTTACAATACTAAAGTTAAAATCATCCCTCTTGTCATAAATTTTGGTATGTATAATATTGTCATAAATGGAGAGATGTAAATCTAAAAACGATTCATCAGTATCCGAATTGTTAGTTTTAATTAACTGAAGCGTGATGTATTATTAAATGTAGTTATAATATCTGCCTGCGTATCTGGAGAAAGGCTCAACATAAAGTCTCTTTCATAACAATATAACTTTTATGAAAAGTATGGAAAATAAGATTTAAACATCCTATTTGTATATTAACTGACCAGCTCCACCAGTTTGTTTTTTTTTTTTTTTTTTTTTTTTTTTTTTTTTTTTTTTTTTTGGTTGGGTTTAACGTCGCACCGACACATTTTAGGTCATATGGCGACTTTCCAGCTTTGATGGTGGAGGAAGACCCCAGGTGCCCCTCCGTGCATTAATTCATCACGAGCGGGCACCTGGGTAGAACCACCGACCTTCCGTAAGCCAGCTTGAATAATTTAATTATACACTTAATTTGATTATAATATGACCCTATGTTTTTGACCAATCACAATTTGGACATCAGAGTTATAGAACAAAATATTTATTTCAAATTGATCAATATTTATCGCATAGTGCGGCAGTCTTCCTTTGATCTTTGCAGTATGTTAAACATGGTAACACACATTAATACTACAAAATCTGTGCTGATATTTTACAAAACTGTTACGATATATATCAACACAGAAATCTCTATACTGGTAGAGTTTCATTAGAAAAAAAATGTTGTGATATATATATCAGCACAGTAAAACTGTTCCGATATATATCGCAACACTTTTTCTCTATCGAGGTCCTATCGAGGGAGTATAATTTTTTCCTTTCTAAGAAAAGATGATTGTAGCTCCAATTTACAGTTCACAGAGAAAGAATTATCACAAACACCTACATTTATAAAGTAAAAGAATAAATAAACTAGAATATTTCAAAAACTCGATAGTTATCGCCAAATTCAGAAATACATGAAATATATGAAATTCTGAGATTTCTCAAATGTTTCTTTTTCTTTGATTTTTTTTACAAACAAAACAAGTTTTACAATATGTTTGGCCAATGAAATGCAAAGATTTAAAACCAATGCAGAAATCTATTGGATACTTTTATCTGGGGAACACATTTTCTAAAACAGAAGTTTTAGTGTTTCAGTCTGCGAGATGCAGAAAGGGAATCAAAAGAGTAAAAATAATAATAAACAAATTTAAATGAAAATAATATATAAATTTTAATGATAAAACTATGCGATAAAACAGTTATAATATGTAATGCTCGTGTGTTACGAGGATATATCAGAGCTAGGGGTACATCTCGGTATTTTTCTCTGCACATATCTGTCTCGGCCTACCGGCCTCGACGATATGTGCAGAGAAAAATACCCTCGATGTACCCCTAGCTCTGATAGAATTCCAGACGTTTCACCCCCAAGACTTTTCCTCCCCTAGACATTTCACCCCCAAGACATTTCCTCCCAAGACTTTTCACCCCAAATTTTACAAACCCTAGACTTTTCACCCCCAATTTTTAATATAGTGAAAATATCGAGAAATATTTTGTTATTTGATATTTAAAATCTTTTTTATATAATTTGTATAGGTTGTTAGGGCATTTATGAAGATAATTTGTTACTTTATGGACCATAATTCTATAAAATATACACTGAAGTTAGGGTAACATACATGTAGTCAACTTAATCAACTGATCTTTTTAAATGTCAGATTGTTGAGACTTCTAAATGATTATATTTTTTTTCTATGTTATTCAAATGGATTAAAGTTTTAATTATGTAATATAATTATGAAAAATATGAGTAGATTTAGATTACAATAGTAGATCTGGAGCAATGATATAATCTTCTTCCCAGAGTAGATGTAAATATTAACTAGGGGTTAGAATTAGAGGGTATATTTTAATCCTTTAGTATAATAATGATAGCCCAATTGTGATAACATGTAATATGGATATTTATAAGGGCAGTATGATGTGGAATTTATTTTTATGATATATTTTTATATATTTAACAAGATAAATAGTCTCAGGTAACTCAGTATTGCGTGGCAGCATTCGATATGTTAATTAATGTTATTATATGTAATACATGTATGTACTGTGTTGTTATTTATGTATGCTGATGAGACTGAAATAATAAATACATAAACTAATATTACAATTTGAAAGTCATTCATTTCATTGTAGGTCAATATTTTAAACTCTTCGCATGTGTATTTAATGTGTTTAATCAACACCTTTTGATTGACAGAAATAGTCAATATTTTAAACTCTTCATAGGTGTTGTGATTTAATCAACACCTTTTGATTGACAGGAATAAGTGTTAAAATATAAATGGATTAACTGGCTAACCTGTAGTATAATTTATATTAAACTTTAATTAATCTAAACCTTGACTGATCTTATGGAAATAAAAAAAAAAAATTTATACTCATCACTCAAAAATGATGTTGCTTCAAAAATGAAACTAACTTTCAATATCTTGTCTAAGTTTATTTGCAAAATAAATGAATTTTGACAGATTCAGAAATTCCTTCCTATTTTCCGTAGACATCAGATTTACAGAGTGGGCCATCTACAGTAATATGGTTTTAAACATTTTCTGCGTAATTCTTTATACAACGGACATACATGAAGAAAGTGATATTCATTTTCTAAAGAATTAAGATTACAAAATTTACATTTTATATCATTATGATCCGTGTTGTTATATCTACCTCTTTCTATTTCAAAATTATGTTATGATAATCTAAATCTACTAAGAGCAGTTCGAATTTTTTTATCTTCAATTATATTTAAGTATTTTTCAAGATTAAAGGAATGTTTAAATCTACTATAAGAGAGTAATCGTTGAGAATTGTTAATGTTAGCATATCAAGTTTGATAATAATTGTCCAATATTCTCTGTAGATCAAGAATTACTGTTACTATCTTGATTGACTTATCCATATATCCGACAATCCCAGGTTTTTTAACAGCATTTTTATTTAAAACGCCCAGTTTGAATTATTATATGTACAGTAATGTAATTGTTTGCATCGTTACGCAGCATATGATAAATTCTTTTTTGTAGCGAGTTTTTATTCAAATTATTCGAACCAGTAGCTTAACATATAATACTAATTATTTATCCCTTTTTTTTCTTATTCTATTATACATGTACTTAGTACGCATGCTTGTAAAATTAATTCGATTTCCCTCATTTTTGTCTTTCACAAATGTATTTCTTCCTTTCTTGAAATTATATTTTGCTATATGTAACAAGATTCATTAAACCATTTCGACTTATTGGATAATCGAGAATTTGTTATTATTTCAATTTACTGATATAACTTGAACATGTACAGTTTATCATTGTAAGGACAAAATATACTAAAACATGCAAGAGAATGCTGCCAATTAATTAACAGTTGATAGACTTAAATTAATTTATCCTGCGTCACTTGCCTATTAAGGAATCAA
The DNA here is from genome assembly GCF_021730395.1 of Mercenaria mercenaria. NCBI lineage: Eukaryota > Metazoa > Mollusca > Bivalvia > Venerida > Veneridae > Mercenaria > Mercenaria mercenaria. The sequence goes on along the minus strand of NC_069366.1, from coordinate 32,725,584 downwards.
CAAAAACTAACAATTAAGTTGTCAACAACCAACGATGTGCGATATAACAATTTTAATTTAGGTTTGTGTACCGAAAAAAACTTTGACCGTGTTATTGACCTAGTGACCTACTTTCACATTTTTGAAGGTACAGGCTTCAAATTTGGACCACATGCACAGTTTTTTGGTCAAAAAAAAAATTGACCTTGATTTTGACTTAGTGACCTACTTTCACATTTCTCAAGCTATAGCCTTCAAATTTGAACCACAAGCATTATTTTGTGTACTGAAATTTTAATATAACATTTTTTCACAATAGATTTATTGCTTATTTCCTACACAAAATTGAATACGAATACGAATAGTTTATTGCATTAAACAATTTACATTGTTTCTAGCAAATATACAAAGTACAATGGTAGCATGGTAGAATATAAATTCACAGTAAACATGTAAACATCAAAGATGGTTAACAGAAGAGTACATGAATACTAAACTGAAGTTGACATTTGGTTGATTTTCTTTAAATAATGTCTGGTAGATAATAATATCAGTATGGTTTTCTTGTATTACTAGAGCTAACGAAATACAGAATATATTGTGAAAAAGAACGAACTAGTTCCCCCTTTACTTGAATGTAAAGTACAAAAATTTAGCAAGGCACTGTATAGATTTTCTTGATTTCGAAGATAAAACAGTTTCAAACTTGTTCAAGGATGCATGGCCAGCGGCAGAAGTAATTAGATAAATATTTTACTCGTAAGACACTGTATTTAGGGCATATCAAAAGAAAATGATATTCAGATTCTACTTCAGTTCATGTTACAAAATCTACAGAGTCTATCGTAATTCAGTGTAATATTTGGACAAAATTAATTAAAGTCCGAAAATCCCCAAACTTTGTTTTAATCAGCCAAATCATTAATCTTCTATAAACACCTGATTGACTTATATAATTTATTTTCTCACAATATAACAAACAAGACAAATGGGTCAGTTTTTTATTCAATCTTATTTTTTACCATTGATAATTTATTGTACAAAATTTACAAATATTTATATATTTCTATACTATGATGTAAATTATTTGATAGTGTCTTTTAGCAATATATTTTTTTTTGTTACAACATTGTTAATTGATAGCAAACGTTCAAACCTTGAACAACAAGGCTAATTTTAACATCAATAAAATATTTTACTTTGTAGTTATTATTATCAAATGTACTTTTATTTTTTTCAATCACTAAACATCAAACAAAGGGATCAAAATATTTTTTAAATTTTGTAACTATTATCAAAAGTACCTTTAATCATCAAAGTCACATTTTCAACCATTGAACAAACAAATGGATTAAAAGATAACCTTGTAAATAACTTATGTTTAAAGTTTATGGTCATCCTTACTAACAAACATAAACATTTTTTTTCTAATGTATTAACCTTATTATAATACATATGAAATTATTCATAACTATACAACCCCCTCCCCACAAAAAAACATTATAATCATATTTACTAATAAAAACAAATTGGGGGTGAAAAGTCTTCATATGCTATAAAACATCAGACTTTTCACCCCCAATTTGGGGGTGAAAAGTCTTGGGAGGAAAAGTTTTGGGAGGAACAGTCTTGGGGTGTCGGCAGACCGCAGTTTGAAGTGGTATATGTTTGGGGTAGTTTGTGGTGTTTCGGGTGTTTCAACCGACCGGCCCAGAGGTATTCCGAAATTTCGACAGATCGCGGGAAATATTTCGAAGAAAGAAATGACAGATTTGTCACAATTAGGAGCCAAGTTCGCAGTTACATCACCAAGAGTACTGAGGTTTTTGCTTTAAAGATTTATTTACTGTGACAGGACAACTGGATCTGAACACAGACACAAGTTGGAAGTCGAGCCCCCTTATAAAAAAATTGGGCAATTCCAGAAAATATCCCTGTTTCTCGTATTCTCAGGGTTTCTCATAGCTAGCAAGACATTTCGACCCAAAGACATTTCAACCCCAAGAGACAGTTCGACCCCAAGACATTTCAACCCCAACTCCTTGGACATTTCGACCCCATTCAATGATATGCCTGAAAAACATCTAAGAATGCCGTCATTATTATAATTAAGCTTTAATTTAAACTGAATTGAGCAATTTCAAAATGTAATAACGCTTAATTACCTATTAAAATGTTAAAATACGATTATTTTCGAGAGTCAGATTTTTTTTTACGAGAATGAGCCATATTTGTCTAAATTTCTTTATTTTCTAAAATTTTTTTCTTAATTTCTTAAAGTCTATATTAGTACATGCCTTCATATGAAAAATGAGTGATATTTATATCAATTATAAATTATTTAAAAAAAAAAAAAAGATTTTTAAATCATGGGCCGATTTCGCTGATTTTAATTATGAAAATAACTTTAATAAAGTCAAACCTTTAATACCTCTTTATATATATATTTTTTTTGGGGGGGGGGGGGGGGGGGGGGGGGGTGGGTGAAAGATTTTTTTATTTTTTTTTGGTGAAAGATATAATTGCATTTCATTTTTATGGGATTCAACCAAATATAAATAATTATAATCTAACTCAAAGAAGTTTAAGATGTCACCATCTTCATTATATTGATATTCAAAATCATAGTTAGAAAAACGTGATCTTTTGATTGGATTATCACACCTTGATTAATTGTTTGTTGATATAGTCAGCACGTGTATATTTATCTGCAGTGCGCATTGCAATTAGCAATCAATTAAGCGATTGTGGTGACATCGGATATTTATAAACATGTGTCAACATTATCTTTAATTTGGGCGAAAATGTAAAGAAAACAATAGGAAATTAAACAACATATTGCTTATTTTCGCATTTAATGTTATTTTCATAAGCGATTTTGACGCACACATTTTTTGCACAGTATTATTTTGCTTTACAGAATACAGAATATGATTTTTGTTATTTACAAACTGCTCTTTTCTTTTCTATGAACGACATTCCTTCCAGTTGTAAAATATCAAATCCCCGTTACTGCAAAATATAAGAATATGTGAGTACTGTTCTGTTAAAAATGGGGAAAAAATTATTATCATATTTCATATCTGTAAGGAAAATGTAGCAGCCGTATTACTTTTTTCTATATTAAATATTTTAGCAAATACACGTGATTTAAAGTATGATTTTGAAAGGATGATTTTAACAAACCGGAATCCACCTAAAAACCGGGATACACCGGAATTCATTTTCCATAACCGGAATACACCTGTTTTTTGTAAGTTAAAGGTATTTTTGAAGTTTTTTTTTTTTAAATAATTCAATCATATATATCATAAATGAATAAAATACGAATTTCATATATATCATAAATGAATAAAATACGAAAGGAAATAAAATAAGTTCACGCAAATGACTTTATACGAGACTGAAATTCGGGCGACGCGCGGGAAATTTCTATTACCAAAATACACCCTTATTTTATTAATAAATGGTATTTTTTGTAGGGTTTATTGCAGAAATCATTCATGTATAATATAAACAATAAGTTTAAGAAGGATAAATAAAATTACTTAACGCTAAACGATTTTATAAGACATTGAAATTCGGCGACCACGCGGGAAATTGCCATAACCGAAATACACCCGTATTTCTTCAACAAATTGTATTTTTGAAGTGATTTATGACAGAATTCAAACAAATATGTCATAAATTATTATTTTTCAAAAGGAAATTAAAATTCTTTTGCGCGTTACGTCTTGTACCTGATTGAAAATTGGCGTGCGCACTGGAAATTTGTGCATTCGGAATTTCCATGTCCTAAAATTCTCTAATGTACACAGGTATTTCTTTAATAAATCGTATTTTTAGGGTTTATGATAGAATTCAATCATATCTCAAATAAATAATTAATTTACAAAAGGAAAATAAAATGCGCAAAGCGTTTTTATACGAAGTTGAAAATTTGTTGAGCGCACGGGAAATTTGCGCACTCGTGGATGGACCACAATCGCCATAATTTTGTTAGCTTTTAAATTAAATAAAAGCTTATCATATTCAACTGCACTTACCTTGTTAGACATTATTTGTCACATGTCACTTGTGTGTGCTTACAAATATACTGATTAATTGATGTAATCAATAGGTGTGATAATCCAATCAAACTCTATCAGGACTAATCAGAGGCACATGTTTGTTACGCCGCATATATTCAAAGGACATTAATTGTGCTTTGGCAATAAATGCAGTAAACATTTTTATATTCATGTATAAACATGAAATAATTCTTTTAAAAACTGATTTTTCATAATATATTTTCTTCTTAAATTATCAAATTAAACATGAAGAAATAATTCAATTAGTTCCAATAATAAACATACGGCCGGTCCTTTCCGGTCAGCGCGGTTTATTCACTGACATGTATTTTGTGTATGATTTATTTAAAAATAGAATATTTATATAGATCTATATATTCATATTTTGTAAAATATGCAAAATGGAAGAAATATAAAATGAAAACATACAACTATTTCTAAGGGGTCGAAATGTCTTGGGGTCGAAATGTCTTTGGGGTCGAATTGTCCAAGAAAATTAAATTTTGGGGTTGAAATGTCTTGGGGTCGAAATGTCTTGGGGTCGAAACGTCCAAGATTCTTCTCATATATATTTCTCGTTTTTTGCCTTCAAGTTGTCAAATAATTGAATGTTTGTTATTTTCTAGACAGGAATGGTACAAAACTGACACACTGAAAATTTCAAGTGATTTGAATGCATATTGACGAAACTATGCATTTTACTCAGTTTTCAAAAAAATCCTTATTTTTTTCTGGTGGTGTTAGCAAATTTAGATATGGCACAAAATGTGCACCTCTGCACAAGTGTGTCCATTTGTAACCTACTATATACATTTGGTTACTGGGGTTACTTACTATATTGCTTTGGTTACTCTTTGGTTACAAATGGACACACTTGTGCAGAGGTGCACATTTTGGGCCATATATGAGCAAATTTGCCATAAATTATTGATTGTGCAATTAATTGTAATATTTCTTGAAGTATTTACTACAGAATATATCTTTTTATAACACAATGGTAATTTTAATGTTTTAAATTCTACAACTTACTTGTGATGAAAAGTCAAATCTAAATCCACGGGAATACGAGAAACTCTTGGTCCATTTCTGCGGGTGAGGGTGGTATCAGATACAGAAACAAAATAATTAAATGGGATAATTTCAGTAACATTTTATTACTACATCTGAAAGACTAGTGAATTTTCTGCAAAATAACACACAAATGTTGTTTATGAAATGGTTAATCTGTTACTGGGAATAAAAACAACCCCTTAGGCCCCCGAGAATATGAGAAAACAGGATATCCCCCGTGGAAGCAGTTTTTTGGGGGGACGGGATTATTTACGGATAAAGGGAACAGGGGTGTCTAGAGGGAAGGACTGGAGGTGTATTTTGTTGGTGTAGTGTGGAAGCAATTGATAAGTCTGGGAAGGGGGTATTTTACGTGTTAGTTCCAGGAGCATAGGGACGATTTGAGCATTGTGCAGGTCTAGGAAAGTGGTATATTTACAGATTATGCCGTGTTACCATATATTCCTGCCCCTAAGTGGGTAATT